>NC_139236.1:31012781-31225966 GCF_977018435.1 Lepisma saccharinum
GGTAACAAGTCTGTAAAGTATAATTTAAATCATACTTTAAAGCAGGGACCTGTAAGCTAACGCAATTCATTGGTATTTGTCACCGTTCCGCGTTATTTCCGTAACGGGTACGGTGTACTGGCTCAAGTGCCAAGGACTATGCCAAGGAAAATACCAGAACCACTTGGTAAGGCTTCTGCTGTACCGTTCCATTCGTACCCGAGAGAGCTTTGGGTACACAGAGTGGAATGTTAAAATACCTGTACCAGAGATCATGGAACTTATTCCTTCTCTGAATGTCGGTTCCATTATGGTACATACCTCTCCTTAGAATCATACCGGTACAAATTCACGATGGGGATACCTGAAACTTTGGGATCGGGTACAATTGTAACAAAACTGATTTTCAACAAATCAAATGGGGATTGAATGTATCAGAAAATATATGTCACGTAACTCTTAATTTTAAAACTTTCATTTTAATGTGTGGTTAGCTAAATCACGTACCTATACAATGCAATTCTATAAATTCCTTGCGTTACATTTCTAATACCTACATACCCTTTTCGTCAGCATTAATGGTATAACTGCATGTTGTCAGTTTCACAGTAGTTCACTTGGATATACTGTACTGAAGCAGAAATCCCATTCATAATGTAAGGAAATATGACACTTTATTTTGTTCGATTAAATTATTTCACTTATATGCAACAGTTAAGTTTTTTGCTGTACAGAGAAGAGAAAAGTAGCTTTATGCATTGAAAAATGAGTCCGCACTCATGGTTCTTGCAAGCAGAGGGTGCCAAACCTCAATGGAAATATCAACATATAATACCAAGAATGTAAAAGGAGACTGATAAATTACAAATTGTATTTCTTAATCAATCACTCTTCACTCTTATCTCATTTAGTCGTAACTTTAAAAATAATCAAGTCTTGTATTTTAAACTTACTGCGTATGATAAAATTCCGTAATCCTTCCCTAGCTTGTGAATTGTAATAATTTTCCAAATTCACTATTTTGCAGTTTGAATTCAAATCATAGAGAATATAGAAATTAAATCAATTTCATAGAAGATAATATTGGTACTTAAAAAAACCATACGTGGATCTGTATGAGTTTATTATTTCTATTTGCAAAAACATCGATTTAGTTTAGTTTGTAATTGTCAGGGGAAAATGTAAATTTCGTCCTGGAAAACCTGGAAAAGTCAGGGAATTTCATTTCTGCTTTTTTGTAGCCACCCTGAATTAATATAAGATAAACTACATAGTATTTATACATATTTTTCTGATAAATAATTATCCAGAAAGATCACGAATTACTTTCTTCTAAAGTTATTATTAGAGCCCGGAAGTTTGGCAAAATGCCTCTTTTTATCTACTGCCACTGCCTATTTTTAATTATGCCTTTTTTTTCCTTTTTCAATGAAATTGGACCATTTTTTTAAAAAAGTGTGTATATAAATTATTTTTCTCCCAAAAAACGTTGTTGGCATTTATTTTTCTTCCGTTTATTATGTGAATAATTTTCGCTTTATTCAAGTAATATTGAACTCACGCATGTTTCAACATTGCTGAAGGAGAAAAGTGTGAGGAAAAAAGTATTTCATGCTGAGTTAGGATATTGCCTTTTGGTTAACATTTCCTTGTGCATGATTGACTGCTGAAAACCTGTTGCAGAACATCTGCACAATTACGTCATCACGTCCAGCGTCCGTGTCAGGACGTTATTGACAAGAAACAGCACTAATGCCCAAGGGCCTTTGCATGCATTTCAAAATCAAGTTCTCTATCTTTAGTTTAGTTCTGCACTTTGGAGGGAAACGATCGTGTATTTGTCATCATGCCGAAATTTAGTGTGCCATTAAGTGGTAAGTTACATGGTTACGTGCATGAATTTGGTGAAAATTGAAATGCTCTTCCCAATGTAGATTTTAATATTTTGCCAGAAATTATAGATATAAGTAAGCGACTTCCAAATGTGCCTTTTTTTTTGTTTATTTTGCCTTTTTTTTTCATTTTTAGTGCCTATTTTCCACATTATAAATGCCTTTTTGCCTGCCTATTTTAACGAAAATAAATGCCTGAACTTCCGGGCTCTAGTTATTATAATTAGTTTTTAAACAAATAAGTGTAATTTTATCGGTAATCCATTTGCTGATGTGGAATTTTGATTGACAGTAAACGTAATTCGGATACGTTCAGTATGTGTTATGGTGCCGTAACCTCTTGTTACAAATGTTACCCGCTTCATCCATTTCTATCCACATACCGGTATTTTAATAACAAGCGCTGGTCATAGTGCTTGACTACAGGTTATAGTGGAGCCCAAGTTAAGAGTTCAGTATGGGCCCTTATGGGCTTTTACTTTTGAGATCACCACCCCTAAACAAGTGTGTTTCTGTCAGAAACAAAAGTCGTTATCATTCGAAGAGAAAATAATAAATAAGCAAAAACCAGAGGAAATGTAAGGCTTTGATGGTTTACACCTTCTTTTGCAATTCGGACCATCAAAACAAGACGTTTTCCTTTCTTGTGTTTACCGCGATTTGGGGAGTTAAAACTAACAGCCGTCCGACGGTTGCCACTTGCTCCAAACACGTGTTGGGAAGAGGGAAGGGGGCGGGGAATGGCCAGGCAAAAGTTCGTGAATAGGCTACTGTCGGGGGTCAAGTGGTTTGTTGTTTGCGTGCGCGCTTTCTCATTTTGGGTATTTCTTGAAGGAATTTATTATGGCCGAGTCTGCTGCCACGCACGTGTCAGCAGTAAGAATAAGCGTCAAATTTGCTGCTGCCACGTAATTCGTCTGCTAAAATGATGTTACAAATCTTAAGAACAGATTAAGACGAGATAAATGCAAGTATATGATTAGTGGTAATGAATGTACGGGTAATTTAGAACCTTTATCTTTAGAAAGCATTTAGCGATATTATTTTAATGCTAACAGAACTTAACCTAACTACGAGAGCATTTAGGTTTATTATTAGAAGAATGCTGAGGGACTTAATCTTAAAACATTTTTGTAAAAGTAATCGCTACAACTTAACAGTATGTGTTTAGAACCTTTATCTTTAGAAAGCATTTAGCGATATTATTTTAATGCTAACAGAACTTAACCTAACTACGAAAGCATTTAGGTTTATTATTAGAAGAATGCTGAGGGACCTAATCTTAAAACATTTTTGTAAAAGTAATCGCTACAACTTAACAGTATGTGTTACAGACGTAATTGCATACATAGCATGATGAAATCACGATAAAACAAAGACCGAGTTTACTGCCACGCGCATCTTTTTTGAGGTTCCAGCAGAAAAAGAACGTGGCAGCAGACACTGCCATTTATTATTATAATTATTCTACAACAGCAAAATGGCAAGGGGTGGTATTATCAAGCATAAAAGTGTCCAGAGTCTTACAAGTAAAGAGAGACAAATTGTAATAAACATAAATATACTTCAAGCAGAAACATCCCGGTAAAAGTGTTAGTTGGACTGCAAGCGAAAATGCTGAAACGACTGGAATTTCGTTCAAAACTGTTTACAAAATTAATAGCGAAGCGATTAAAGGTCCTTTTGCAACACCAAACGAGCAGAAAAAACGTCAAGAGTTCGTGAATAGGCTACTGTCGGGGGTCAAGTGGTTTGTTGTTTGCGTGCGCGCTTTCTCATTTATATAACTTATTACGAGTTTATATAACTTTAATACGAGGCGATGTGCGGCGAAACTTCGCAGGCACATTGTATATAATACATTGCCGGATTTTTTCGGGAGGAGGTTCACTTGCCCCTCCCAAAATGATGACTAAGTATTATGAAAAGTATTGAGAGCGTTATATTAAAAGATAAAAAAAATGAACGAGCCATTTTTCCTAGATATTTAAAAGAATGTCAGTCTCCTTTCTGTAATTATCCTTCATATGAGTAAGAATACAATAAAACTCCTTTTATTTCACACCTCTACTAATAATTGATTGACTGAGTTTTAAGTCCAATTTTATGGGCAGATAGGTTAGTTGGGACTGAACCTACAGTTTTATGTGAGATACGAAGTACTATGTGCCTCCAGCAGGTATCGAACCCTGGATCACTTGATTTTAATGCGACTACGGAAATTCTGATAATGCTATCCCCTTATAATCGAAGGGCCCTGGGTTCGTTTCCTGGCGGAGGTACATTCTAGGATGAATTATACATTGAAGGCTCAGTTCCGATTAGTTCATCTGACCACAAATTACACCTAGAACGAACCCTTGCAATTATATTGATGTGAATGACGTGACGTGTCCAATGGGCGTATATGCTGGTCATAACCCCCCCCCCCCTTCCTTGGATAAGTATTCCTAAAAGAAGAGGGTCAACAGCAGGAGAAGATGGCATATGAGGACCAGCTACTAAAAAGTATACGTACTACCCCCCTCTCCCTTCGAAAACACTGGGCACAACACTGATATAAGGGCACTCTTTGATGTGTCAAATAAGTTGCAAATCTGCACATTATATTTCCAATATTACGTAATGCTTACAGCATATTCTGTGCACGTCCCAGAAAAAAAATAATCTAGACCCGCCTATGACTGTCGAGCTGCTGCTGTGCAAAACGAATAGAGGGACAAAACAATAAAGACACAAGACTTTCTGTGCAGTCTTACGAGTTGTTTGCGAGCACTTACAGATCGGGGGGAGAGATTTGCTTTGGTGCATGCCGGTAATGAACACGGTTTTGTCTCAAACAAGACAGTGTGCCGATAAATGTGAAACAGGCCTCCCCGATGGCACAGTGGTAACGTCCTGGTTTGATACCCTTTGGAGGCATATAGTGGTTCGGATCCCAGTTTAAACTTTAGGTCCAGTCCCGATTAGCATTTCTGTGCAAAAGGTGGACTTAAAGGGAAAAACACGGCCTACGTACACGATGAAATGGACAGCAAGACGTATGACAAGTATATTCGGGAACAGTTATTTGCAAATCTCCCTCCATGGACCGTCATTACTCTGTACCACAGCCGCATGAAAGAACAGCTTCCCATCAAATCATGGCGAAAGGATTTGTATTCTTGTATTGAACAGTACCCGTTCCGTTAATCACTAACTTTTGTTGCGGCGTGTACTACAGCAGAAGTTCGATGCACGCCGGAGCTTTCTTCCACTGCGCACCATGCGGCAACACTGTCCCTATAAGCCCCATACTGAACTCTTAAGTTGGGCTCACCAATAGCAACCTTTGGTTCCATTTCGTACCCAATAGCCACCGTTCCGGTACAGTATGTATGGGTACGTTCGTACCTGTTCCATCCGAGACCCATTCCACTCAGTACCTGAAGTGAATGGGTCATTGAGTAACGTTATGCCTATCTGTCCGATACTGTCTGGAATGCCAATGCCATTGTGACGTATATCGATAGTCCCGTTCGTAACTTGACAGCATTACAAGTTACGTTATGTTACAGGTCCCTGCTTTAAATTCCTATTTGAACTTTATATTTATTGATATTACAAAGCTTACTTCATGAATTCTTTATAATTTGAAATGTTTTTGCAAGCAAAATCTGTGCACTAGCTTATTTTTAATTGAAAAATGTACAATATATTCAAAAGTTTTGATAATTGGAAGTAAACATTTTTTAAACTTAATTACAAATTCAGTATACTACCATATATTATGTTACTTTTATGGCATGTTGCTGTAAACTGGTCTGAACGATTAATTTTGAAGGTCCATTACCTTTGTTTTCATATGCATTGGATCTTCAAAATCAGTTGATTAGGAGGAAAAAGAAAGAAGCAGTGTGCAAATCACACATCTCTACCAATGTGATGCTTTTAAGCTAGAATGCACTCAGTTTTGGCAAATGAATAAAATTATTAACTTACAGGTGATGTAAGTTAACATAATTCTTTTCATGCCATAGTATGGCATATCAGTACTGGAATTTACTTATGAAAAGTATACAGGGTGTCATTTTAATGGCACCCACGGACCACAGAAACATATTTATTTATTTACTCAGAGTTTCAGATACAGTCTTATTTGGCCATTTTGCACTGAAACAACATAAAGTAGAAACAAGAAATAACATATGTAGATGACATCAAGACAAACAACTTTTCTCAGAAACATTTTTCTCATTGGTGCGTTGCTTCAGTGCTACAGTCATTCAAGGAAGCCCATTTTGCTGCCTGAATGCTGGCAACCCAACACAATACTTGATTGCATCTTTGATGTCATTTCGTCCTGTTCCAAAGTTCGTAAATTTATTGCGGTTGGAAACTTTGACAAGCATCCTAATAACGATTTTTGTTCTGCCAAATATAGTGCACTTCGTAAAATAACTTGGTGACATGGCAAGGCAAGGTAAGTGTGAACATTTTGTAGTAATATGCATTGTAACTTTCAATGAGCTTAGAGATTTGTGTACATAATGATATTTTATAACATTGGTTATTTTCTAAAAATAATCATGTGAACAGCAAGAAAGTAGTGCAACTTAGTAATATTGCCTGACTTAGCCTTAGAAAAATAACATGCCGAGTTCTATGCGTGAGGGAAAGTCTCCGTGTTCTCAGAGCTTGTTTTCAAAACACCAGCAAGGACAGCCTTTGAAAAGGGGTGAGAAACAGATTCTACTCAATATTTATGTAACGTTCTGTCAGTGGTATCCTGAGAAACCAGTAAATGAAGTGGTTAAGTTCCTATCTCAGTGCAGTGGTGTGTCAATGTCTGCAGTTTTAAGGGTTATGAAAGAGAGAATGACCGGGAGAGTAACAATGTATGCGGCTCCATATTCGTCTGATGTTTTGAGAGCGGGTTCTCACATTCAGAGGCTCTTATATAAAATGAATAGGTGGAGCAAACTATGAGAGTAACAGGAGATGATTGTGGTCATGAATCAGCTGACGCGGAGTGATACATCGAATCGGTGAGACCGTTTGTTTACAGAAGGTCTCAGGGTTGTTGATTTACACTTTAGAGTAGCCACCCTTATCAAGAAAATGTTACGAGAAAGTCAAGAATTTTAGATTTGTTGTTTTGGTAGACACCCTGTTAAAGCGTACATCTGGCTGTTTATGCCTATTAACATGTCAAATATTTGCAAGTCTCGTTGCAAGGTTGATATTTACAGGCTTCTATATCCATTGTCCTGATACATGCATTGTGATATTGTGGTGCTGATAACGGAAGTGTCAGAGCTTCACGTTGTTACATTATGGCTAAAACATGTACAACTACAGTAACAACCTAATGTTGAATCAACAGCGAATATACTGCCATGTTCACAGTTGCAAACTACATATTACATGTGTATCTGGGGTGTTGATAAAAATAGTTGTCTCAGAGCTTGTTTACTACTTTCTGTTTTACTTTTGTCACATTGTTTCACGTACATAATATGGCTGGTTGTGGCTATTTAATTTTTACGGGATATGTGTGTTTCTGTCACACCGCTTCATGACAGGAAATGGTGTCACAAATGACATACAAGTGATACTCATCTCTAATTTTTGGCTTCATACATCATGAGATTAACAGTTTGTCTTCACAGAAAGAATGTTTTCATTGTAATCCTAAACCATCTTTTGTATTGACAGGTCTATAATGAGAATGTGAGAGATTTGATACAGTCTTCAGGTGTCCTTCAGTTGCGTGAAGATGGTATTCGTGGAGTGATGGTACAGGGCCTTTCTGTTCACAGACCAACTGGTGCTCAAGAGCTGTTTGATCTTTTGGAATTAGGTAATTCACGAAGGACGCAGCACCCAACAGACTCAAATGCCGAGTCTTCAAGATCTCATGCTGTTCTTGAGGTATGGTATCTCATTTACATGTTTATTGTGAATATCAACTCATTCCATCTAGGTTCTATACTAAATAACTGTATTATTTTTAGAATATGTTTATTTGGACTATTATTTGGGAAAAGCTTCACCAAGGATGCAGCTGTCAAAAGTGTCCAGAGCATCCAACTTCTACAATCTTGTTGGGAGAAGTGTATATCATCGGACGGTGCCTATTTTGATTGATTAATTTATGAAAGTTCCTCTCCACTGAGTCACTGTTTGATGTTTCACTACCAAATCTGACATTTCATGTGCAACTACCTGATACTATACACAAGCTTCTTTAAAGAGAGAGGCTTGCGACAGATGATTATTTTGCATTACAGATATATATTTTGTCCATTTGTAAACTTCTGTATGCCAGAAGTGTGAAGATATTTGCTCTGTATATGATATGTTTGAAATTTTATTTTATGCACTGTAACACAAGTTAAAAAAGTATTAAACTTCCACAAGAACCTGTACCACTAGTTCTTAATCAACCCTATGTTGGCCGTGCATGGTCTCTAGTTCCAGGTGTGTGGTTTCAACGTCGTTATATATCAATGATTCTTTTGTCAAAACTCTCCCTCTGTCTAGCTGAGTTTCTAACCTTCCTCTTTTGCAACATGATTTTGTTTTCAGTGTCAGTAAGATTTTCGAGCTGCTAGGAAGGGTTCGTTGAAGCTTCTTGCTGTCTGAATCCATGCACGACTATAGGCGTACCTATTTTTTACTTAAAATCTGGTCTGCCATTCCGTGCCTGACTAACGAAGAGTGCCTTTTTATAAGTTTTATAGAATCTCAATTGTTGAAAGGAAAGATCTAATCGTAATAATTGATGATTTTGTGTTTTAGACCATTAATTTAGCATATTTTAAAAACCTGGTCTCTGGCACCGTGCTCGGCCATCAATGTAACTTTTCTCGCACGACCCACGAAGGGTTAAATGCGCAGAAATGTAATTTCATTCTTGAATTAGTTTTGTTATTGGTATCAGAAATTGGAACTGATATGAAATTTTTGCCAATACTATGGCCAACCAAGGATTCGTCATACATTCCCAAAAGCATATAAGATCATAAACTCTCCCATTTAATTGAAAAAGACAACAGCCTTTTGCAAATAATGTAGAATTTCTCATTAGATGCCAGTATGGGAGCCAAAGCAAACATGGGGCCTCCACAAAATGAACTCACAAATTTAATTATTTCAAGGAGAACACTGGAAATAACATTTCCCAGGTTCTGTGCAACTCGCAGAACTCAAATATCATATCACAGAGCCCGTCTTGATTAAGAAAACATTTTTTTCCCACTGTTTTTCCATTTTAAAATTACATTGATTCACCATTTGTTACATCCAGGTCACCAACACAAACAAATGCTAGGCAAGGGCTGGCTAGCCAACCTAGCAAGGCCCAAAAGCCTCAAGGCGAGCTTCAAGTGTGCCTTGAGCAGGCAATCAGAGCTTACAGAAGGGTCATTCCATGTCAAATCAACCAATTTTTAAAAAAATTGGTTGCATGACCATTTTAGAAAAATTTCATTTTTAGTACATACGTTTGTACATGTCTTTAGTTCTCCTGGGTCAGCCATTTTTCCAACATGGCGCATGGCTTTTTTTTGCTCATGTAGCAGTATACAGAAACCTTAATATCTCAAAAACCATTAAAGCTAGAGACCTGAAACAAAATTCATTTTGTAGCTAATGAAGTATACTTCCTATGATATTCAGGTATGTTTTGCTTGAAATTGCATCGTAAGTATGAAAATTATGGTGGAAAATGGGGTAACAATAGTTAAAAAATTGTATTTTTAAGCCTGAGTTTTTTTTAATGAAGGGGTTTAGTCTAAGGCTTGATTTTTTATTCATGTGTAGATCTACCTGCAGGGTGTCTGTAAATAAAATGTCAGTGCTTAGAAATGCACCCCTTTTTTACAGCATGGGCTCAAACATGGCCGTTCATTGAATTTTGAGTTTTCGGGGTTAAATATCTCAGATGGGTCCCCTTTAAATATTCTGAAATTTGGCACATAGGAAGCCCTTCATGAACCTAACTCACAGTAAAAATCTCAACTTTTAGATTCAACTCGTTTTGGTCAATATGAGGTAATGTATGTCACCTAATTTCTGATGTTGCAAAGTAAGGTGAAAATATATCCCATACTTAAAATAATGAAGTCTTTTCTTTTTCTTTTTTAAATTTGGGATAAATAAAGCCTCAGAAAATGTAGTCCTCAGCAGACAGCATTCCTCAGCCCAGTCTTAGAGCATCTTAATTGCAGGGCACTTCAACAGTTAGTGAGTTAGTGCATCAAGTGTGAAAGTTAAAATATTTTTGGCCATGTGGTCCCTGTGGAGTTTGTGAATCCAACCATAAGTAATCCAAACACTCCACAAACAAATTTGAGCTGCACAATGTGCATAAAACGGTGACAAACAAGGAGCAAGGAAATTCCCGCCAGAAGTGTGTGATGCCATGTGGCCATCATAACGCCTCCTTTGTATGTCAAACAGTGCAGATGAGAATCTATTTGCATCAAATTGCATGATGCCAATCCAAACTCAATTTGTCAGCATGAGATGTATGTGATAACCAGGCATCCACCTCTGCAAGATTTCTGTCATCTGCCCATGGCCTTTTGGAGCCTGCAACAACTTATCTCTCCATGCCCACCCGAGCCACATGCTTTGCAGGTGTATAAAAGAAAGTGCTAAGTGTAGAGGCCATAGATATGTAAGTACTATAGTGTTTTTCTTTATGTGAGAATTTAAACATTGGTGATTTATATGAATTATGCATCCATTATGTATAAAGATGTTATTATAAAGTGATCTGGATCTTGGTTCTATCATTTTGGTGACCAGACATTTGTGTTCCCCCAACTGCAATATTAAGTAAAGAGGCACCTGGTTCTCTTGATCCCAGTGTGTGGAGTCCCCTATCGTACGGGTGGCTCAGTGCTGGAGTTCGTTTGTGCTTGCAGAGCATAAGCGAACTGCAGCGGGAACGACCATCATAATACCAATAAACTACTGATTCAAAATTTACTGATACTAATAACTAATGTACTACTGATACAACATAATATTGCAAATGTTTCTCGAAGGACATGAATGGTTTCTTCACCTTCTTAATGAATGCATGTTTTTCTTTGGAAAACAAACTGTGTATTTAAACATTTACAAAACCATGACAAATGAATATGCTTTTATTCAAAAAATTATAACAAAATTAATGTCCACATATCTGTTGGCCGCATCATAATAAATAAATTAAAAATAAATGAATAAACAATGTGGCATCTATAGGCCAAAATCCCTAGAGTAGTGAATAACCTGCCCCATCTCGAATAAAGAATAATATAGAAACTGGGGGTGGTATGACTATGATGTCAAACAGAGGAGGCCGTTGCAAAATAATTTAAAATAGTAATGCACTCTGTCTGTATTGATAACTCTGGAAAAAGAAAATTGAGGATTCTGGAAATCTCAGGTCAAATATATTTAAAATCCATGTGGGAACCCTGAATTGGAATTAATATAACAGGAAAAGTACAAATCATTATATAAAATAGTCTCGCATATTGCATTCAGACATCAGACTGAGTACTCTGTTTCATAATATTTTTGGAAAATTATTCAGAAACACTTGATAAATTATAAGGAAATTTTAAAATTTCAAACATGTAAATACGTACACTATTAGATTTTAAAAATAAAAATAACTGTTCATTTCAGATAAAGTTGCGGATGACAGATCTTACAACAAAACAGAAGAAAATGGCTAAGCTTCTAATGATTGATTTAGCAGGTTCAGAAAGAGGGTCTGCAACTGGCTTTAAAGGAAGCAGATTTCAGGAAGGATCAAATATCAACAAATCCCTCTTGTCACTAGGTAGGTAAGCTACTAAATGCATGTGTAAGGTATTATAATATTTGGGTATTTTGAAATTAACTACAGCAAAGGAAAATATAAGGTTCTATTTGTTTTTTTGTCCGTGGCATTTGATTTCCATTGCTATTCTCTTACCCAACGGAACCAACATCTCGACTCAGAACAACTACCATGCTTTAGATTCTCTGTATACCGATGTGACAATTTATACTGAACAATTCAAATAAACTGCTTTATAAATAAACAAAAAAGACAGAACTGAAATATCATGTTTTGGAGAATGGGTGCATGCTGACATGTGAATCTGGGAGACATCCGGAGTGCATTACATGCACTGGGAAGACGGTTATCGCAGGCATCCGCTAAAGATTAAAAATTCTTTCATGTTATGTTCTTTTAGCAAAAGAGTTGCTACCATACAATGTTGTATTAACACAAATGTTATCTCCGAGCAAGAAAAATTCTGATTAAGTAGGTTCAGTTTTAAAAAAAAAGTTACAATATTGTGTACAATGTGAGAGATGCATTTCTAAATTGTTTGTTTTGCAAATAGGAAACTGCATTAATGGCTTGGCTGATGGACTAAAACACATACCTTACCGTAATTCAAAGCTGACTCGTTTGTTGAAGGACTCTCTTGGAGGAAATTGTCGAACAATAATGATAGCAAATGTTTCGCCTTCTCCTACATCATATGAGGATACCTACAACACCCTGAGATATGCTGACCGTGCTAAGAAGATAAAGACTAAGGTATGTTAATTAGAAATCTTAAGATGGAATAAATTTCAGAACATCTGCCTTTTTTTAGTTTTAAAGAGAAAATTGCTGGTTCAGCCAAAAATAGCAGTTCCCTTGTAATTCAAGTATATCCAATTTGATTCCTGCTGGAGGTATGTTTCGGTGGTTCAGTGCCAAATTTGTGCTGTGTATCCAGTCCCCAGATCTTGGATAATGGAATATTTGTTTATTGATAAGATATCCAGTAATTCTCAGATATACATTTATTTCATACTTTGAATTCCATTTTTATCCTTAACATTTGGGTCAGTCATAATTGGGAAAAGTGAGACGCGGTAGTATATAAATACGGAGAAACTAGTACTCGTTGGAACTTGCTGTACTGCAACAAGGATGGTGGCAGTGGCCACTGAAATTAATCGAAAAAGAAAAAACAGCTTCGCGGATAAAAGTGAGTACTAGTTTCTCCGTATTTATTTGGGTCATTCCATGTCAAATCCACTAATTTCAGAAAAGTTTCCAGGTCATAGTTTTGGATTAGGATGAAATTTAGCATGATAGTTCAATCATGTCTGGAAGGTTTGTATTCCAAATATTAGGTTCCTCCAAGAAATAGTTCTAGAGTTATAGCCTGTGGAAGAAGATGGAGTGCAACAGTGCAACAGAAAATGGGATCCAAATCTGAGAAATGAGCCTCAGATCTAACTTATTTATTTCTTTATTGAGAAAATTTCAGATACAGCATGTAGCCATTTTACACTGAAATCATCAACAATGAAAAGAACAAAAATAAAAATAACACAAAAGATTAACATAAATAAGTCAAGATAGCACAGTTATATATTACAGTCAACTCTCGATACAATGACCTTTCACAGTTCCCGGGAAAAGGGTCGTTATTTCGAAGGGGTCGTTAATGGAATTTGCACCACCAATTTTCAGCTTAAACGGAGCTCAAACGGACACAAAGATGCCTTCGAGAGGGTAACACCATTTATCCTGGTAGTTATACAACCTGTTATGCATATGACACATGCGAGATAGCCAGTTACTCCCAGCCAAAAGATTCGATCAGATCATCATCCGCATACAGTCCAGACCTTAGACACTGATGAAGAAGTGAAAACGACCATGAGTAACTGGTTATCTCACAGGCGGCAGAGTTCTATGAGGAGGGTGTCCAAAAACTCGTAATTTGTTACGATAAATGTTTAAACCGGCAAGGAAATTATGTAGAAAAATAGAGGTGTGTATGTAAATTCAGAAAATAAATGGTTTCTTGAAAAACATTTACTTACTTCGTTTTTATTGCAAAATGGACCTTACTTAAAAAATAACCCTCGTATTTTACACAGAAAAACCTAGATTGGAAATTCAAAAAAGATCTCTCTTCCACAAACTTCCCACTCAATATAACGAGCTCCCATCAATTGCTGATGTATTTTCCACAGAGTACGCCTTTCGGTCTACCATCAGAACATACGTTGCTAAATAATATTTAACTGTGCTATCTTGACTTATTGATGCTAATTCTTTATGTTATTTTTATTTTTGTTCTTTTCATTGTTGATGAATTCAGTGTAAAATGGCTACATGCTGTATCTGAAATTTTCTCAATAAAGAAATAAATAAGTTAGATCTTGAGGCTCATTTCTCAGATTTGGATCCCATTTTCTGTTGCACTGTTGCACACCATCATCTTCCACAGGCCATAACTCTAGAACTATTTCTTGGTGGAACCTAATATTTGGAATACAAACCTTCCAGACATGATTGGGCCATCATGCTAAATTTCATCCTAATCCAAAACTATGACCTGGAACCTTTTCTGAAATTGGTCGATTTGACATGGAATGACCCAAATAATTACTTAAAAAATAACCCTCGTAGATTTGTATTATGTGTTGTGCGCATAAACACTTGAAAGTGGAATTCATGGATGAGCATGTTGCAATGGATTTTGCCATTGACAATTTTGTATAAATAATTTAAGTCATTCAGTAAATGGCGCTGATAGGGAGTCTGTAACTGTAGATAGGACAGGAGATGCGGTGTTGAAAAATTGCATAATGAGGAAACCCTGTAACGAACTATAGCCAGGAAAAGTGAAGGACAGAATCGATTCTGGAAAGCTTAACATGCCATGATCAGACGGGAGAGCCATATTCTATTATTGGGGAAATGCATAACTAGAGGTATAAAGTGATAAGGTGAGGGCTTAGATGTCACTAATTTTGGTGAAACGATACAGTAAATCTAAGAGACGCATTGCCTTTTTTGTGGTGCCTGTAATGTGTTCTTCAAATGGTTATTGCCAAAGATGGAGTAAGATGACTTTAACAGGTTATTTTTGAGAGAGTCTGTGATAGTAGTACATTTTTCAGGATTTAATGTAAGTTTCCATGTCAGGCACCATGAAATAAATGTTACGTCATTCTGGAGAAGATGAGTATCATTGGAGGTGGAGATTTCTCTGAAAATTTTGCAGTCATCTGCAAAAAGGAGGTAATTACTAGACACAGCTGTGAGATGGTCGGCAAGGTCATCGACGAATAATATGAAGAAGAATGGTCCTAGAACACTGCCCTGTGGTACTCCAGAAAAGACAGGAAGAATGTTAGATAGAGTTCCTGGAAGAACTACACGATGTTGGCAATCACTGAGATAATCTGTGAGCAAGTTAATAAAGTTACCATGAATGTTGAATCAATTGCAAAATTTGTGAATTAAAAGACTATGACTGACAGTATCAAAAGCTTTGGCTAGATCAAAATATATTATGTTCAGTTGTGAATTGTTTGAAATGCATTTCATAGCATCTGAGAGAAAGACAGACAGGTTCATAATACAGGAACTACCAGAAAGATTTGAGCTTAGGCACGGTGAAACAAATTTACATAGCCTGTCTTGGATTATTTTTTCACAGATGATGGACAAAGGAGATAGTGAGGAGATTGAGCTATAGGTAGAGGCACATATTTTTGGTAAATAAAAAGGCAAAATTTCGGTACAAAAACTGATACAATTTCGGGTTCAAAAGCGGTAAATAAAATAAAATATCGGTGTTATAGCGGTGAAAAAATTGAATGAAAAGTGGTATATAAAAGACATATTGGTTTTAAAATTGTGAAAGTAATCCTAAATTTGATTTAAAAACTACACTTATTCCACAGAATTAACATTTCACTTCTAATAGCACATTTATGTAGTTATCAGAGTATTAAGTTTATTTCTGTATAAAGGAGTCCATTTTTGCTTCTCCAATATTAACAGCAGAATTAATCAATTTTCCGGGAATTGCATAACTCTCAGGATAATTCAGACCTCGAAAGGTGTCACGGCGGTGAATATACCCTGAATTTCGTGTTTAAGAGTTAATTTCGCTTTTTGCAGTTCATTTCGCATTATTTCGTGACAAAATATGGTCACAAAATGCACCTCACACCTTTCAAAAACATGAAAAATTAACATTACAATGTGTTTTTTCAAATTTCGTTTTTTCGTCAAAAACGAAATATGCATGCCCCTACCTATAGGAAGAAGTAAGATTTTTGTTTTCACTTTTGTGAATGGGAGTGATGTTAGCTTGCTTCCAAGTGTGATGCCCTCCAAGAAACATCTATTCAGAAGAATGCAGAGAGGATAAGACAGGGATTTCCCAGTTTTCCATAGGGGCATGGTGTTGATATTGTCTGGCCCTAGAGCACTGTGAGCTGGGAGAGACGACAATAGACTTTTCACTTCAACGGTTGTAGTGGCAAACTTTGTTAGAGAGGAAGAACAGACTGATCTTACATTTGGCAATGTTGCAAGGGAAATAAGCATTGAAGAGTTCTGCCCTTCGGTCACCTATCACACTTTCACTATTGTGTGTAATTTCAAGAGAAATTCTGCTATTCAGGACTCAATAAATTTGGAACTATTGATCACACCCTAGTGATCCAACAAACTCCAACCAAGTAACCTGCATATTGTATCAAAATACGCTCAGCTTGTTTACATTAGCAAATAAAATACTACAAAATATGTCCTATACAACCTTACATGTCAAAAAATGCATATTTTGTGTGCCTTCTGTTACAAATGTAATCACTAGGGGCATGCATATTTCGTTTTTGACGAAAAAACGAAATTTGAAAAAACACATTGTAGTGTTAATTTTTCATGTTTTGAAAGGTGTGAGATGCATTTTGTGACCATGTTTTGTCACGAAATAATGCGAAATTAACTCTTAAACATGAAATTTACCATTTATATACCGACGTGACACTTTCTGAAGTCTGAAGTATCCTGTGAGTTATGCAATTCCTGGAAAATTGATTAATTTTGCTGTTAATATTGGAGAAGCAAAAATGGACTCCTTTACACAGAAATAAACTTAATACTCTTATAACTACATAAATGTGCTATTAGAAGTGAAATGTTAATTCTGTGGAATAAGTGTAGTTTTTAAATCAAATTTAGGATTATATTCACAATTTTAAAACCAAAATGTCTTTTTATATACCACTTTTCATCCAATTTTTCACCGCTATAACACCGATATTTCATTTTATTTACCGCTTTTGAACCCGAAATTGACTCCGTTTTTGTACCGAAATTTTGCTTTTTTATTTACTAAAAATATGTGCCTCTAGTAATCACCCAGGAAGGTGGCATTAATTTTTCTAGTAATCCTGATGTGGGCTCAGTGTGCACACATTATGTTGCCTCCATATCTATCACCCAATCCATATTATATGTGGCTAAATATGTAAGAAATTGAAAAATCACCGGAATATGGTGGATTTTTGAAATGGTGAAGTACAAGTGGGACAAGTGATGTTCAAGCCAAGTTGCATACACTACATAATCAGACCTTCCTCTAATATCTGTCAAAATTTCAACTTGTTATTGCAATGCGCTAGTGCACAATAAAGGTAGACCCTTAAACATCGATCGAGTTTTCAGCGGAAAGTTTAAAATTGTGCAAGGTTTGAAGTAAAGATTTATATCACCGTAACTACGAATGCTAGAGTTACAAATTATAGCTTGTTTGTTTCAGTAGTGTCTTAGCTACGGGCTTATTGTTGAAAAGAATCATTTTCACTCACTAAATAAAAGTAGAAGATGATGACATTTAAAAAATCATATATTTTTTTTTACAAATTTTTAATTTCGTCAAGTCCCAAAGTAGGCAACGCAAGGACATGAGGGTTCAAAACAGTTCATGCTTATTTCATTCTCATAGCAATAATTGCGCACTTGCTGATGTTACTTTCTTAGAAAAATATTTTTAAATATAAAAGCTTTGCTTTTCTAACAGGAAATTCAAAAATTCCAAATTTGTTATCTCGGAAACTATGAATCCTAGAATTAAAAATTATATTTCGTTTTTTTTCAGTATGCACTAGACTACATGCCTATGGTCGAAAAAACTTAATTTTCATTTATCAAGTAGAAGAAAAAGACCAAAGTTCAATAAAACAATATTTTTACGAAATTTGAATTTCATGAGGCCCCCATGTAGACAACGCCGGAATGTGATGGTTTAAAAACAGAACCTGCATATTGCCAGATATGTGTTTCATTCTTGTGGCAAGAATTACACACTTGCTCCTGATACTTTCGGAGAAAGAATATAATTTCTAATGTAAAAGCAGTAATTTGTTTCGAGGGAAACCTACTCCCCCCTCCCTATTTTGATACAATATGCAGGTTCCTTGGTTGGAGGTTGGTTTGGTGTGTAAACATCACTAGGCTGTGATCAATAGTTCCAAAGTTATTGAGTCCTGAGGCTCATTTCTCATATTTGGATCTCATTTTCTGTTGCACGCCATCTTCTTCCACAGGCCTCCTTCCACTATTTCTCGAAGGAACCTAATATTTGGAATACAAGCCTTCCAGACATGATATAACCATCATGCCAAATTTCATCCAAATCCAAAACTATGACATGTAGGCCCTGGTCAATCTGACGTGGAATGACCCATTTATATTTGAGCAGGACTGATAACCGGTTTTAATTGATTGATTTCTTGCTTTTCCTGCACGTTTGGCTAATTGTGAAGATTAATAACCAATGTATTGGTATTTGTCGATATCCCTGATATTGGTATCGGAAATTATTGGAATTTAATAACATATACTTAGAGGCACATATTTTTGGTAAATAAAAAAAAAGCAAAATTTCGGTACAAAAACTGAGTCAATTTCGGGTTCAAAAGCGGTAAATAAAATAAAATATCCGTGTTATAGCGGTGAAAAATTGTATGAAAAGTGGTGTATAAAAAGACATTTTGGTTTTAAAATTGTGAATATAACCTAAATTTGATTTAAAAACTACACTTATTCCACAGAATTAACATTTCACTTCTAATAGGACATTTATGTAGTTATCAGAGTATGAAGTTTATTTCTGTGTAAAGGAGTCCATTTTTGCTTCTCCAATATTAACAGCAGAATTAATAAATTTTCCGGGAATTGCATAACTCTCTGGATAATTCAGACCTTGGAAGGTGTGGTGTCAGTCAATAAACCTTTAATTTCGTGTTTAAGAGTTAATTTCGCATTATTTCGTGACAAAACATGGTCACAAAATGCATCTCACACTTTTCAAAAACCTGAAAAATTAACACTACAATGTGTTTTTTCAAATTTCGTTTTTTTGTCAAAAACGAAATATGCATGCAAAATTGGGTTGGGATAAAATAACTATTTTAGTATTTTGATATTTCATTTGTGAAACTTTGGCTTGGTGGCTAAGCATGTTAGGGGGTTGACTTTCTATCTCACTTCTGAAGTTTCCAGGTTCAAATCCTGGCTTCTGACTTCCATAGTGGAGTGGTTAGCACATGGTTTTACGATGCCAGAGGTCCTGGGTTTGCATTCCAGCCTGTGCACAGATGTTCTTTATGAGTGTCTGTTCATCAGTTTTACTCATCTTCATCGTCACAATTAGCCGAAAGTGGCAGAAAAGTCACGCTAAGTAACAAAAATAAAACTTGGGCAGATTGATATGGTTTAGTTTATTTTACATCCCTTTTCAACCCCTCTGATTAATTGCAGGGATGAGTACCACAAATAAGGCTTTAATGTATCTTTGTGTTTGTCCTAGCATCCATTTGATCAGTTTATCATTCATCCTCGTTGTTGCGATTAAACCAAGAAATACAAAAGTGACTTAAATTACCTGGAATAGAAGGAAAGAAAATTTTGATGAAAAACAGTTTAACCCTAATTGTAATTTCAGCATGAGGCCCTGAAAACTGTAAAATCATGGTTACACTGTATCCAGGCACATGCTCATTTCTTTTTTAGGCTTCTTGTTGTTAGTGTAGTGTCAAATATGGTGTAAATTTCAGATTCTGTTTCCATTAATGCATACTTATTTCAGCTGATATTTTGACATCCAAGATATTTGTAACATACCTAATGTTTAGTGTAAAATGCATGTACGTTATATATTATCTTATTAGCATTGCATCTTTACTTTTAGGTCAGTAAGAACGTTGTATCCATGCAAATGCATGTGAACGAATACCTCAATTTGATTGGAATGTTGAAAAAGGAGAACCAAGAACTAAAGCAGCAGTTACAAGATGCTAATAAACGTGCAGAAGAACAGAAGAGTGCCCATCTGTCTTCTTACTCACCTGAATTCTGCAGCAAAGAGAGTGTTAAGTTACAAGATGAGCTGATGCAGTGCTTTCGTATAAAGAGAAGTTTTCATGGAAACATTCTAAAACTTGAGAGCAACGAGAGAATTTTCAACATGAAAATTATTTTGAAACAACAAACTGCAAAGCACTTGAATATTCTGTCTCGTCAGCCTAGGAAGTTGAAGATAGTAAGTTATCACCATATGTCAACTCATTAAAACAAATTTTCAATTAGGGCTAAGCCAGTGTTCGAATTGAAGTTGGAGGGGGAGCCAGGGAATTTCCCCCCTTCTACTTTCTTCATCCCCGGTTCTACATTTTTATTTTCATTCCCAACCATGGAAAGAAAATTCCCTCTTTCTGAATGTGTATTCTACTATTATTTGGGATGGCATGACAATCATTGCACTTCAGTTTTTTATATATTCTTTATTTTATATTCAGTCAAAACAACAAATATCAAAAGGATTTGTTCGAGAATGGACCATGCACTGGCATTTAATCAATCTGTGTTGGCTGTAATAAATAATTATCTGGCTCTTGTACATTTATTTTTGAGTCATGAGCTCAGTGCAGTTATCAATCGAAAAGAAAGATCAAGTGCAAAGGAATGCTAAAGAAGGTACCAACTTAGTTATTTGCAGTAGAACTTTGTTTTTCCCATGTATTAGATTTCCTCAAACAGTTTTCATTGCTTCTACAGAGTGCTAGTGTAATTACTGCATGACAGGAACTGGCTGTAGCAATAAAATCCCTAACTTCAATGAAAGAACACTCTGGCCCTCAGGGGACAGCCCCTGAACACTTCACCCACCTCCCGCCAGAATTATAATCTCCGCCTACACCAGGCCCTGGTCAACCGTGGATATCCCTCCATCCTGGTCACCAAGCAAATATCTCGAGCTGCCTCACATACCACTACCACCAAGAAACCTGCTGCCACCAACCCACCTGCACTCATCACCCAATATCATCCCCACCTCAACAAAATCAGGCACACACTGCACTCTCTTCTCCCAATTCTCCACAGTGATCCTGAAACCAAAAATATATTTCCGACAAAACCAGAGTGGTTTTCAAACGCCCCCCCCTCAACCTCCAAAACATCCTGGTCCACAACACTCCTTCACCACACATCCAACACCCCCCTGCCCATAAATGCAACTGCCCCAGGTGCAAGACCTGCCCCATCCTCATCACTTCACCCACCTGTCTTCTTACTCACCTGAATTCTGCAGCAAAGAGAGTGGAGAGTGCACTCTCCAGGTGCACACGGCCATTGGCAAATTTACCCTCCATCCCAAAGGGACCTGCCATGCCTCAAACCTTATCTACATCCTCACCTGCAACATCTGTGGTGATTTTTACCTGGGGGAAACATCAACGGCCCTCAACCTCCACATCAATAACCACCACTCCTCCACCCACAACCTGGACTTCACTGTCGACGTCCACACCAACCACCACAACATCAGTTTCAACGACTGCTTCTGGGTAGCGATTATCCATCTCCTACCCCAACCAGCCAACACCTCTGTTCGCAAAAGATGGAAGAGGGCCTATATATCGGCCATGAGTGCAACCACTCCACCTGTCTTGAACAAGGCCACCCTCCCTCCCTTCCAGCTCATCCCACACACTCACAGTTTATGACGAGCCTGGTGACGAAACAGTGTTTTTTTTCAAAAATTTTGAATTTTTCTACTGTCCGGTGAGTGTTTCCTTTTACCTTCTTTGATTTATATATATATATATATATATAAATATTCAATGTTTATGCCCTACTTTTCTTAAAAGTAAATCTCTAAATATGCAGCTTCTTTTGCATTGCTGTTTTCTGCAAACACGCATTTATTAAGGAGGTGAATAAACCAATTAGGTTCTTCAAGGGCCATTTGGCTGCACCACAGAGTTGCTTATGCAGTATCATCAGAAATATTACCAAGGTCACCCACCTGGAGTATCGAACGGGATTTTCCATGTTCACATTATTGTATTCAGAAATAATTTTGTCTAGGGGGAAATGTTTGAGACTTTGGCTATTTCTTATTGCAATATATAAAATTAGAATATATATTTCAGACACTCGATAAAATTGAGAGGACTATTCGTGGACTTGAAGCGAAAATACATAAGATAAAGGAGTTGAAGGCTGATCAGTGGCAGAAACACAAGGCGAATGAAGACAAAATTGCCGATTTGACAACAAAGTTGTGCGAGAATTTTGAGCTTCAAGCTACAAAAGTTGGAAACAAGATCATCAAAGAAATGTCACAGAATGTGTATGTAAGTACTGTTTCAAGTGAGACAAATTTAATGTGTTATGTATGAATGATATTTCCATATTTATGCGAGATGTAAGGTATGCCCAAATGAAAAGGAGACCTTTGCTGAAGCGGCGTTGTATCTAATCGAAGAAGGTAAATATGTTTGCCAATAGATGGCGAGGTGTTTGTCCGTAGCGAACGGCTTCGACTGCTGTTTCCTCAGTTGACGAGAGTCGCCACATGTGGCCAAGAAGACCCTCCACCTGCTGAGAGCATTTTAATGGGAATCCTCACACATCCTTCCTACTGCCCCGATATTTCCCCATGTGACTCCCATATCTTCAGCCCCCTTAAAACAATAAAACAATCACTGAAAGGTCAACGGTTCACTTGTGACGACTAAGTGCAGAACACCGTGTGGAAGCAAACCATGAGTTTCTACACTGAAGCCATCCACTCCCTTCCTACATGCTGGGATCAGTGCATCAATATCAATGGCAATTATATGTAGGTATCATGTTACACATTAACTGTAATTCACATATTATGTAATGAAAATATTCTGTAATATAATATTCTTTCGATATAACCGTAGTCTCCTTTCCATTTGGGCATACCTTATATTTACTAGATTTTTTCATGAAATTGCCTGTTTAATAAACTTTGTCCCATTCATTATGCAACTTTGTTCTTATGGTTTAATTTGTTTCATCATTAGAAATCCGACACGAACTTACTGTTTTCCCCTTTTCCACTTTGAAAATTCCATATTTACTCATGTACAGCATGTTTGAAAAAATAACTCCCTAGTTTTAATGTGTCCTAGAATCTGTACAAAGTGACATACAGTATTCTAGTTTGTGGTGTTTGATTCATCAACTCTCCAAGTTTGGCACCCTTGCAGTTGGTAGGTCTGCTTGACCTTGAGACGGCACCAGTGCTGTGTTTTTCCTTTTGTTCCCTCAGTTCAGTTCCGGCGTTCGTGTAGTGCAGAGCAACTCAGCAACAATGTGTACTCCGCAACAGAAAGCACAGTGTGTTATTTGGTTTGTGAAAACTGAGTCAGTTATAACAGTGCAACGTAATTTTAGACGTCAGTATGGTGGGGAACCACCTACAGCAAAAACTATCCGTCATTGGCTAAAGTCTTTCAAGGAAACCGGTAGTGTTTTAAAAGGTAAATCACCAGGTAGACCGAGAACTTCCGAAGATGTTGTTGAACAGATCCGTGTTTCGTGTGTTCGGAGCCCGAAGAAGTCATTGGCCAGACGTAGTCTACAATTAGGAGTGCCTAAAGGTACAGTGTATGTTGTTGTTCGTAAAAGACTAAAGTTGCGCGCCTACAAATTGCAACTGTTACATGAAGTGAAACCTACTGATAAAATCCAAAGGTATGAGTTTGTTGTTGACTTTCTACACAGAATTGATGATGATGACAATTTTTTACCAAACATTCTCTTTTCTGACGAGGCTACATTTCATGTCAGTTGAACAGTTAATCGTCATAATTGTAGAATTTGGGGGGCAGAGCATCCACATGAAGTTATTCAGCATCAACGTGACTCTCCCAAACTTAATGTCTGGTGCGGTTTGATGGAAGATCGTGTGGTTGGTCCTTTCATTTTTGTAGAAAAAACAATAAATGGGGACGTTTACCATGACATGTTGACAGAGTACGTCTTTCCCCAAATGGACGATATTGAGGCGGAAAAGGGGCTTGTGTTTTTCCAACAAGATGGCGCCCCACCTCATTACAGTAAACAGGTGTGTGCGGTTCTTAACACTCGCTTTCCAGGAAGGTGGATAGGCAGGGCTGGCCCAATACCTTGGCCACCACGAAGCCCAGACTTAACCCCACTGAACTTTTTCTTTTGGGGCCACATAAAAAATGTTGTGTACAGTGCTAGGATCAGAGACATCAATCATTTACGGGAAAGAATTGTCGCTGAGGTTGGGACAGTTACACCTGAAGTGTTGGTGAATACGTGGCGAGAAGTGGAATATCGTCTCGACGTGTGCAGGGCAACAAATGGATCCCACGTTGAGGTGTACTAACATTGAATAAAACTTGAAGGAATCCTCTTTCATGATATGTACTCATTGATGTAAGTTTTCATTACTTTCCCTATTAAATTTATACTTAAAACTAGGGAGTTCTTTTTCAAACACCCTGTATAATACACACTTTTTTCCAAAATTTTTGCCCAAAATTTTGTGATGCATATTTTGCAAGGAATAATTGGGACAGCCAACATTAAAACCATGCATGTCACTAGGTATAACATGTATTCGTATATATCAACAGATACAAATTACCAGGTTGGATTTCTTCATTAATAATGTTTTTTTTTTAAAAAAAAATACTAGAAAAGTGAAATTTTGCAACATGGAGAAAAGCCACTCCATTCTGACAGAACATGCACCGCACCTCCTGTCACACGGGATATGTGCAATATTTGTCAGGCCAGAAATAATAGGAAATAACTGCTGCAAATCTGTAACGTAATTTTGATCTCACTTTCTTCTACTAAAGAATAAATAAGGTGGTTGCAGAAGCAGGCTTGGCCTGGGTGGGCCCAGCCCAGTTTTTCCCATCCCCCCCCCCAGAAAAACCCACCTTGATAAAACCCAGTCAAAAAATGTTGTAAATTATTGCTTTAAATACTTATGAGGTTCTATGCTTGTCAATTGTTTTTTGGAAAACTTGAAAAGAAAAGGCTTAGCAGAGCATATAATACGAGGTGCATCCAGAAAGTAAGTTTCCCTATTTTTTTAAAAAAAAACCAACACAGTTTCAGGAAACAATTTATTGGCAACAGGTACAGCAAAGGTTCAGCTATTTTTCAACATAGCAACCACCAGAATTGAGACACTTGTCGTATCGTGGTATCAACTTTTGGATCCCACTGTTGTAGAACTCTGCTGCCTGAGAATGGAACCAGCGTGTGACAGAAGTCTTCAGCTCTTCGTCGTTGCCTAAACGCTCATCGGAGGACAGGAATTTCTTGAGGTGCAAGAAAACGTGAAAATCGCTGGGAGCCAGATCAGGACTGTAAGGTGGATGATCAAACAACTCCAGCCAAATTCCATCAAAACAGCTGCTGTGCGTCTGTTTGAATTTCTTCTTGACCGGAGATCCACTATGCCGCCAATGCATTGACTGCTGCTTGGTTTCCGGGGTGAAGTGCGAAATCCACGTCTCATCGCCCGTGACGATCCTGTCGAGGAAATCATCGCCGTCATCATGGTACCGTTGCAGGAATGTCAGTGCTGCTCCTGAACGTTTCATTTTGTGTTCGGGTGTCAGGTTTTTCGGCACCCACCTGGCACACAATTTTTTCAACAGCTGGCGCTGCGTGACAATCTCATGCAACACGGATCGCGATATCTGCGGAAAAAGGCTACTCAACTCCGTAATCGTGAAGCGACGGTTCTCTACGATGCGCTGCCGCACCAGCTCAACCAGATCATCAGTGATGAGGGAAGGATGCCCACTGCGCTCTTCATCATGGACACTTTGATGACCTTCTGAAAACTGCCGACACCAGCGACGCACCATCTGCTTACTCATAATGTTCGGCCCATAGACCTCACAGAGCTGACGATGAATGTCAATTGGCGCAATGCTTTGTGCATTCAGGAACTTTATCACCGACCGAACCTCGCATGCGGCGGGAGAAGGAATACGAGCTTCCACTTCGGACCACTGCTGCCTCGCTACTGGCGCCGGGCGGATCTGTCCGCCTAGCATATGATTGATACGTCTTAGCTCTGCTGCACATGCACAATTTACATGGCTCATTATGTTTACTTTCACGGGAAAAAAATAGGGAAACTTACTTTCTGGATGCACCTCGTACTAAAATTAATGAATGCAGTACAAGTCACAGTGGGTTTTTCAGACTCATTTCCTTAAATCATGCTAGAATATATATCCAAGAAACAAAAAAGAAAAAGTATCAGAATTATAAAATGTTTGCATTGATTGATGCATCATAGTTGAACAAAGATTATAATTTTGAAATGTGGTAGCACTTTGGTTACACTGTTCTACGCACAGTTTGTTACAGAAATGAAAAGCACCCATTCTTTACTAATTTGAGGGGGCTGAAGCCAGAAGTGGAATTAAAAATGTTTGATCAGCTCTCATTTTGGGTGGGGGGAGATTGGGCACACTTTGGTGCTTCGACGCCCACTTTGGGAACCAATGACTTACGCTATAGTTTGACAATAAATGTTTTGTGTTTGGTGAATGTTGGGAACGAAATTGGGAATCGCTAATGTTTTGATCATGGAAAATGACATTTTCAATGCCATATATTTTGGAGGATGGATAAGGTATTCCATTTGGACGAAATCAGCCAGACAATTAAATATGGCAGACTTATAATGTGGCATGGTTAATACGCGGAGGAGGTTATGCTTGAAAAATCCAGAAATATAATGCTTAAACACAACTGTGATAAACTGTGAACAAACTGTATTGAAGCAGATTAAAAACCTTGCATTGTGTAGTATTTTTGGATAATTTAATTGCTTATTGCAGCTTATAAGGAAATGAAATAAATTAGATAAAAATGTGTTTGTGCTGTAGCATATTTAATTTCAACATTGGCACAATACTGCATTCACAAAATAATTTGTTTCATAAACTCAAGTTCAGAATGGAATATTCACTAATAGTATTAACTAAAAATGTACTACATATTGAAAAACATATACTTTAACATGCTTAAATTTGAGTATCATTACAGGGGGAAGAAGGTAGCAAACCTGATTGACAAACAGGTCTGTAGATAGTTAGTTATTTTTTTTTCTGGGAAGAAAGGTTCTGGCACTATTCAAGTTGACTGGTTATGTTACTGTGTTTGTTAACACGTTGACTGCCATTAGACCCAAAAGTGGGTCTCAAGTATCGTCATTCATGAAGCCGTGATACCAACTTGTGTGTCTCACCTCAGCAATTGCTTCAGGCCATGATACCCCTATATGGGTTTCACTTGTCATTTGCTAACATGATCAAAGATATTGTTTTGACTCCAGAATGTTACACTATACTCGTAGCCTGGCCCTAGATACCAACAGGCGATTACAACAATGGCGTACAAATGTCTGTAACATTGTAGTAATAAACCTAGTGTTCTGTGATTATTTATGATGACTTTATTTTGTTGATTTTCAATACAACAATCGATGCATTTTTTAATGCGTTGTTGTTTGACATTTATGTATTTCAGGCAAGAATTAAACAAAGAAGGAGAAAAATAAAGAAAGAAGAAGAAAATAAGACTATATTCGGTGTGATTGAACGTGTAGATTGCATTTCGTGCAATATTTTATGGGAGAAGCACTTCTGTTGTTGTATGTTCTGGTGACAATGTATGAACAAGAAACAGAAAATATGCATCCAACACTGGACGAGCTTGATAGTTCAGGTGTTTGAAGTTCGTTATTTGAAGAAACCAAGTCATTTACAAAAGAAAAGTGAGACACAGAAATGGCTCTCATGGCCCTCTGATCAAAATTATCTTCTCCAGGCCACGATACCCAAAACTGGGTCTGAAATTTAAATTGAATTTTCAACGGTTTTTTGGATTGTTTTGAAATTTCGTGTGCTTCACAGATCTAATGACACCAACTTGATCCATTTTCACATATTGCTTTTACTTGGCCCCATGATGTCATTCAGACAATCTGGCCTTGGCAGTCAACGTGTTGTGTTCATCATAACAAATACTCAAAATTGTGTTATGTACATGAACTCCCAAGTATATACACAAACACATATATGAATTTCTCTTGTTTGATTGATTTGGTTTATTTTACTTTGCTTTCTGCCATTTTTGACTAATCGCGAAGATGAGAATTTAGTGATGAAATCATGAAGATGTGATTCGAACCCAGGATCTCTGGTGTCATAGGCATTTCTCTTATTAAAATAATATGTTATTAGTTCTCACCTGTAATAAGGTGCAAGTATGGAGAACTGTTGTGTACTGCCAGAAAAAAAAGCACTGGTTGTAACATATTTTGTAGTCTGATTGTTGGATACATCAAAGTATGTGCCGGCTCAGGGAATGCAACCCAGAAAACTGATCACAAAACAACAGCATTAACTATTTCACAATGGAGGAAGAGTAGAATCAAATTGTTGGACAAATATTTTAGAACCGAATATGTGAACATAAATATTAAATTGTTTTTGATTCAGTCAACTAAAACAATACAAATAGAAAATTACGATAAATTGCTACCGGGGTAAAAATTTATTTTATTTTTAAAATATATATTTTGAAACTTAACCTGAAAAAACAACAATAAAACCCAGTTTTGTCTTGTGTTTTTGGGGGAGGGGGTATCTGAAAAAACTGAAAATACCCACCCACAATATTTCTCGGCGATAAACGCCAAGGTCACTGCCAATTCAATGTAAAAGCTCATAACACAGACCTTACCACTACAAAAGACACATAATTCTATCCCATACGACGAGAATTATTAAATATGATGGAAACTGAAATGCAAACACCTCAATTGTCACGTTTAAAGGTAAGAAGAACCTTTATGGTTCGCCTTCAATTGTTGTTTTGGTAATGGAAAGCATATTCATATCGTTCAATGTGTGCTTTTCCTCTTAACAAGTGGAAATAGCAGACATTCGAGTGGTGTGCCCAGGATTTTCAAAGGAGGGGGGGGGGGGGTGGCAGTTATGTATAATTTTTAGTAGTCATTCCTGAAGTCCTCATTTTGCTATCTTTTCCTGCCTTTTCTTTCTTCTTTTTTTCAAACAATAATGAGCCTAAGCACAATTATGATCCTCACCACCCCTCCTTAAGAATGCCACTGGACACTCGGAACAATCTTGATGACTCCAGGAAAATTGTTTAAATGATAATAAACACCCCTTTTTGGACTTAGAGGTGGATGCACCTTCAGCCCAAAAAGCCATCTGGCTATGCCAGGCCATTATTCAACGTAAGAGACGCTCACATTACGCTTCTAATACTAATGGTGAGTTACATACTCAAGCAAACTTATCATTTCAGTTACGGGGGTTGAACTGGACCTCTATATTGTCAATGGTGACCTAATATCTTCAGGTCAATTGCAATCTGCTGCTAAGAAATAGAGAGACAGACTCAAGTCTTGAGAGATAGAAAATTAAGCAGCGAGTGGACTTTATTCACTGAAAATTTGTCACTCAATGAAATGCCGATTCAAGCACTGTATAGCTACATTGTATACCCTGCGTGGTGGAATTGGGGCTACTGGTACCTAAGGGCAAAGGGAAAATTGCCTTTGGGTTTAATATCCTGAGTTTTTGGGCCCCTTGAAGTGGGAAATTTATCTCAGATCTTATTCCAATCTAATACTGAGGCTTGGGGGCCCCCTTGGAAATATTTGGGGGGAAGTTACATTTTAAATATCGCGTAATATTACTGGTAATAAAAAGGTCATAAATTATCAAGTTTGTTTAGATATTGTGTAACAATAAGGCATCGACTGGTAGAGCAACTGAACCTTTCTACTGGATTCATAACTGTAGACGATTGGCACACTACACTACTATTACAAAAATCACGTAACTGTAAAGGTATGAGATGAGGGAAGCTTCCTATCGATTGCCATCCATGAGCAAGTAACTTAATTCTGAATTTCGGAGGAGACCCATAATGTCAAGTTGTGCGGGTCCCTCTGGCTGAGACAACACACCACTGCTTATTATCGCAGATGTCCTCATATATGTTACTGGGAACCAACATTCTGTTTTGTAAATCCATTTTTTAAATAAGCGACAGTAACTGGTGAATTTCTGGGATTATATGAAACTTCAGGATCACAGAAAGAGAACATAGCGGGGCCCCTACAGCTCGGCCCCCCTCCCGCATTGCGGTTGTTGCGGGGGCATCTGCTACGCCACTGCTTTGATGTCATTATTAAAAGGTGAACAGCTCCCAAGTTTTGGAAACGAAGGGGAGTTCTATTGTTTCGGCCAGAGAGTGGAATGTACGCTAGGCACTATGATTGAATATTGTCCATTTTCTTGGGTGATATAAATATCTGTATCATCAAATGTTGTATGGAGTGTGTAGTAAGGGATGATTTTTGTAGCAGTCAATTAACTTCAAACGATAACTTTTGAAAAATTGACTTGATTTACAAAGCCCCCCTGATAACCCATGAGCCCCCCCCCCCCCCCGGAGATCAATTCTGGCTACGGGCCTGGGATGGGGCTGAAAAGAAGGCCTGTTATGACCCAGACCTTCAAGAGTGGGGAAAAGTACAGGTCGTTGGACCTGTCTGCCTGTTCGGAAGTGTTTGGTTGTTCTCGGCACTGGCAGAGACCAGAGAGATTCGCACCATTCTGTGATGAGCTGGGCCAACGAACACCATAGGAAACTTGGCAGGAGGGTTCGGCGCAAGGGGTAGTACTGGGGCCTCATTTCGGTGTGCTAAGATTAGCGAATACCTTGCGTATTTCGAGCTGTTTCATGCTGTTGCTTGGCTTATTTCGTAGAAATATTTGAGTATTCTGACATATTATTTTTACTGCTTCTCTAAAAAATATAAAATGCAATATTTTCATTATTTTGCTTGGTCATCGCCGCATCTCCCGATGACCGGACACCTCACCTCTGATTGTAACATTCAATTTGTATTGCTTTATACCCTGTCCCAACTATCTCTGGAGAAGCGAACGAAATAAGTCTCTGCGCAAGTAGTAACACGAGATGGCTCTGCCAATGAACACCGGAGAGAGAAATGGATTGGCTGGAGGGGGCAAGCGACTGCAGTTACCAGCCTTCACAGCAGCATGTACTGCTCTGTCTCTGGTGCTCCCTTGCTCCAGATATAATTGTGACAAGGAATAGTTGACTGAATCAAAAACCATTTAACAATTCTGTTAACATAATCTGTTCTAAAATATTTGTGCAACAATTTGATTCCATTTTTCCAGGAGGGTGTAATATAGTTAATGCTGTTGCTTTGTGATCAGTGTTCAGGGTTGCATTCCCTGAGGAGGCACATACTCTGGTGTATCCAAGAATCAGACGACTGAGGGGTGGGGGTACAAAATATGTTATGACCAGTGTTTTTTTTTCTTTCTGATAGTCAACAACGGTACTCCATACTGGCATCTTATTATAGGTGAGGACTAATAAAATTTTATTCTAACAAGAGAAATGCCTACGATCTCAGAAGTCCTGGGTTCAAATCCCAGCCTGGGCATGGGTATTCTTTGTGTCCCTTCATCTATTTCATCATATCATCACTTGTTCTCATCTTTGCAATTAGCCAAATGTGGCAGAAAAGAGGAGTAAAATAAAGCAAATCAATCAATCGATCAGTGAAACAAACAAGAGAAATGTATGTGTGTGTGTGTGTGTGTGTGCTTGGATGTATCATCGTTTATGAACATTGCTATGATGAACATATTAACAAACAACATGGTAACATATCAACTTGAATAGTGCCGGAACCTTTCTTCCCAGAAAAAGAAGAAGCAATAACTGTAACTTTTTACAGACTTAATTTTATCAATCAGGTTTGGTACTTTCTTTCTCCATAATGATACTCACATTTAGGCATGTTAAAGTATATGTTTTTCAAGATTAAACACATTTTTAGTTACTACAATTAGAGAATATTCCATTCTGAACACTTCGCCAGCCGAGAGGCAGATTTGTTAGCACATCGTGCTACAATGCCAGGGGTCTTGGGTTCAAATCCCAGCCAGTGCATTGATGTTTGTGAGTGTCCATTCATCATATCATCACTCATCCCCATGTTCACAAATTATCCAAAAGTGGCACAAAAAGCGAAGTAAAATAAAGCAAATCAATGAAAACCATTCTGAACTTCAGTTTATAAAACACATTATTTTGTGAATGCAGTGTTGTGCCTATGTTGGAATGAATTATGCTACAGCTACAAACACGTTTTTTATCTCATTTATTTAATGTTTTAAATCTGCTTGAATACAGTTTGTTCACAGTTCATAACAGTTGTGTTTTCCCCATTATTTTTCTGGATGTTTCAAGCAAAAATACCAAATTATAAGTTTGCCATATTTAATTGTCTGGCTGATTTCATCCAAATGGAATACCTTATACATCTTCCAAAATATCTGACTGCTATGAGAATGGCAATTCCCATGGTCAAAACATTGGTGACCTCCAATTTGGTCCACAACGATCCCCAAACGTGCACTATATTTCAAATCATTTATTGTCAAATTATAGCTTAACCGAAGCCCTAAAATTCTAAAGTCTCTTTTCTTAATCTCCAAAAATGTAGTTTGGGCAGAGATTTGAAAGTGTCATCAGAATTTGGAATGTACCTCAGCATAAGAAAAATGATTATTTTATGTACAATCTTGAAATACCTTGAATGAATGCAAATGAAAAGCAAAATCATTCCCGAGGTGTATCTAGATGTGATTCATTTCAGCTAAAAACTTCTAAATTTGCTGCAGTTATTGTGGTCTCAAAATTGGTGACTTACTCCTAAGCTTCCTAAAACACACACTACATTACAGAGTTTTTACTAAAAACTTAAAACTCAGGTGATGCCGTAACATTGCTGAGACTTGTGTTTCTTAATCTATGAAAATATAACCTAGTCAAATATAAGCATAATTTAAAGTTTTTGCAAGACATGTTAAACCAGTCTGTCGTGTACTATCTTTAAACATGATAACCAATATTTCTCAAATACAATGTCCGATCAATCCTTCAAGTTACCTTGCAACTATAAAAATTGCAACTCGAAAGCTTTGTATTTATGGCAGTTATCAAAAATAGAACGTGTGTGATTTTACCTTTTACCACCACTCCTCTCCTAAGCTATGAAATATTATTTTATAAGTTTTACTGCAAAATTGCAGACCAATTATATCTCTAAAATTACTCACTTTAATTCCTTACACTCTGAAAATGTATTCTAGACCATTAAAAAAAGTAATAAACATTGTAGAGCATAGCATAGAGCCTGCCTGCAACATGTGGAAAATAAGTTTTTCATCCACCATTTAGAAACATATTGTTCAATTTTGTTATAATTTTACCTAAACTATTCTAAATTTACAGAAGTTATCATCATTAAATAGATGACTTATCCCCCTCTGTCCATCCACGCTAACTCATGCTCCTCCTAAATCATGCACTATATTTTGATAATTTTATTGTCAAATTATAGTGCAAGTACATAATGCTGCTGTAAGTTTCGTGTACAAAGCTGACATTGTGGTAATTATGAAATGCACGACGCATGGCTGCAGAGCTCCTAACCAGACATAAATAACATTTTACTGCATAGGCAAGCAACCCATTAGGATGAGAAATGACAAAAATCATTTAAGGAGTGTTCCAATTTAATCATGTCACAATTAACGACATTTGAATAAAATGTACTCAATTCTCCCTTGTAATGTTTAAACATGCAAAAATTTATTGTATCAATTGATCATCACAGTTGAAACTATGATGTGCCACTATGGATTCCCCCACATAAGGAAGTGACTGATAACCAAAGTGCTCCCACATTTCAAAATTATAAGCTTTGTTCAAGTATGCTGCATCAATAAATGCAAACGTTTTATCTAAAAATTTCTGACACTTTTTCTTTTTTGTCTCTTGGATAAATTATCTTTTTATTTGTGTTAAATGTTCATTTCTAGAATCATTTGAGGAAACCAACCTGAAAAAAAAAAACATTATGACTTGTACTACATTCACTATTTTTAGTATTATAAGCTCTGATAAGCCTTTTCTTTAAAAGTTTTCCAAAAAAAATTGACAATCATAGAACCTCAGAAGTATTTCAAGCAATAATTTACAACATTTTCTGAAAAAACCCACATTTTGACTGTTTTTTTTTTTCGGGCTAACCCTGATTTTAAGTGCATGACTATCCAGGCCCTACTGATGAGTGTAGGTTGTTCATGAAACTGTGTAACAACTTTTTTTTCCAGGTAATGCAGTTTAAGAATATTTTTTAGGTGCACTATACATTAGTAAATGATTATGCACACACAACATACATTTATGTATGCACGACCTTAGCCTTGCATTACCGGCACGGTGCTGTCTGTGTATGGGTGCATTCCAAAAGTCTTAACAAAACGAACAAATTCAACTAAGATAACTGGGCTCATGAACCTGGTAAAACCAGTTATTTTACAGACTTATGGGATGCTCTAGACAAAAGTGTAGGCGCAGCGATTTGTTTATAGAAATTTTCCGCATGGCATCCAGCGGAAGGCATACTCATTTGAATCACATTGTAAAAACAGTTAAGGCACACACATTATGTGCATGTTGCTTCATATTGCGCTCTGTTCAAATTATAATGCATTTTCCGAACTAGTGCAGTTTCAAGCCATCATGCATGCAAGTTGTCTGCAAGCAGCAGACGATTCTCACTGAACAAACCAGCCCGTGGGTTTGGTGAATCTTGTTGGAATGCAACTTTTGGGACAGTATAATAAACCTCACGAAATGCACGGAAGCACTTATGGGACAGCTAGTTGTCATAACTTGTTTAATGCATGAAACTCGTGCAACTTTCGGAACAGGCCCTATGTTTATTGTTCAGGAAAGCAATTTGTCTTCTTTAGGAATATGAGGTGTGTCAATAATAAACCCGAACTCATGCTGTAACTCTTTTATTGAAATAAATCAGACAATCAAAATGTTGTCCCCTTCAGTGTAGTCCCCTCCTCAATTCTTACACTGCTCTATGTGTATCTTTCATTGTTGGAAGCAGCGTTGCAGATCATCTTCTGATATGCTGTTGAAGAGTTGCATTGCCCTGGCTTTCACTTCGTCCACACACTCGAACTTGGTTCCTTTTAGTGCAGACTTGACTTTTAGAAAGAGAAACAGTAGTACGGGGCTAGGTCTGGCGAATACAGTGATGTTCCAACACTGGAATGTTGTGTTTCGCCAAAAACTTCTTCACAGATTGTGAAGACGTGTTTTCCTGATTAAGAATCCAGTCATTATTCCACATGCCTGGTGTCCTTCTCACCCATTCATGGAGGGTCTCCAAAACCTTCTTATTATACACCTGATTGACAGTCTGAGCAATTTTATTGACTTTTTCGACGTTGTCTTGAGTTTTTGAAGTGCAAGGCTGGCCTGATGGTGGATAATCTCGACATTTTCCCTACCCTCTTTAAACTTCTTTAAACCACTCGAAAACTTGCGTGTGAGATAAACACTGATCCCCATAAACTTATTTCAAAACTTATTTCAACAAATCGTAAGCTTCCATGGTGGATTTCCCAAGTTTTGTGAGAATTTTGACATTAGCACATTGTCCCACTTTCGAACACGATTCTGACTTAGCTCATACGCATGGTTCACTTCTAACAAAGGCTACAGCCAGACTGCTCCATGCACATGCATGAAAGTTTGTACTCAGGCTGAGGAGAGTCCACAGGTCAATGTCCTACCCAGCTGTCATCAACATGATCTGAAATAAATAAGAAAATCAATCCAGAAACTGTATTGCCAGACCTCTTAGTATTTTCATTACATTTGGATCAACATTTTTTTTATGTTTTTGAAACACTGTTTGTCAATGTGTTTTTTTTATTTCAGAAGGAAGATCTGGAATTTCAAGTTAAACATATGAAGAATGCTTTGGCAATGCAACAAAAGGACCAGAACCGCAAGAACCAACTGATTGAAGACCTTTGTCGCACAATAAGACAATATCATATCTACTTGGAAGGCCATAACATCACCACAGCTTCTATAAATGATGAATATGAAGTAAGTATTAAATGTACATTATTGAAAATGAAGTGATATTTTTTCTGCATGATGTATCATCTTGCATTTATACTTGTTAGTCCAGGATCATATGTAATCCCATGGGTTTTTGAATGAAGGGAATATATGACTATCGGTGATATGTTGCTACTGTGGTACACAATCATGTACTACCAGGTGATTTGCCTGCAATTGTGCCATATGGCCTGTGTGAAGACATAAATTCAAGATGGGTGTCACTTCATGCAATAACAAAGAAAATAGATTATAACTCCTTAAAGAGTGGGTTTTGAATTTTTTTATAGAAACATGTTTTGTTCGGAATTGAAAAAGGAACAAAATTGACTCTTAGGTCAGCTGCACACCGGATCCGACACGACGAGTCATTTTTGTTGCATTCCGACTCTGGGAATGTTTAACATCGGGCTCTTATGGGCCGCCCCACACCAGACGAAACATTTGACTCGAGTCACGATGTGACAGCTTGCGACAAAACAGCGAAGATCCCGGGAATTTTGTCTCGAAGGTGCACGATGTGACAAAATGCTCTGCGTATGTGCGAATTCATTGTTCTTAGTGCACCACCTGCATGTGATTCATCACTGCATAGTTTGACAGCACATATATGTAAGTTTGATAGTGCAGTCAAGGTTCAAAATAAAGCTTGATCCAGAGAAGCTTATCGTTAGTTGTGCATGCGAGGCCTCCGCTGTACGATTATTCATCGACTGAGAACCATAATAAGGACAAAATTAATGTGCTATGGAATGAAATGTCACAGGAGATAAATTACGTTACAATTACATTATGTGAAAAAATAGGATTATTAGAAATTATCTTGTAATGTACAAAACATAACGTAAATTGTACAAGAAAAACAATCTTCAGGCCAGTTTGGTATTTATTGCACGAACAACTATGTGGTTGCAGTACGCAAATTAAACGTTTTCCTTTTTTGGAGGGGGACAGCGCTTAAAGTGAGCCGGAATGCACCAGAACTCCATTCTGGCAAAACTCGGTTCCTCCTGCGACATTGGACATCCATTTTATTTATTTATTGCACCATACAAAAGTCCATTCTTCGTTACATCAATTCTTGTAAAGAATAGATGAAAGGAATAAAAGAAAGTTGTACTAAATTTGTCTCCTGTCGGTGGGCAGACTAGAAATGTAGAAAAAAATAATATATTGCGGTGAGTGCTCATCGTTTAAGATGCAAATGAGCCTAATTTCCTGAAATGGCAGATGTGATAGATCTTGTGTTTATACATTTATTTGGATGCAATAATAATAATAATAATAACCAGTGCTTTTTTCAGGCGGTACGCAACAGCACGCCGTACTGGTAACCATTTATATTGGAGAATGAAACTGAAAGAATTTTATTTTATCGAAATAACAAATAATAACAACACACCAACTTGTAGAGTACTGAAAACTTTGTTTCCAGAAAAGAGCATTTATAACAATAATAAATATTTGTCTCATTTTGTTTGAATCAAAGTGACGTGTCGTGTCTTGTCGTCGTGTCAGATCCAGTGTGTGGTTGGCCTTACAGGTTTTTTTTTTCATATCTCACACTGTTATGGAGATATATTCAATGAAAGTATTCCGTGTCCTTTTCTGCAAGGATTCTAAGCGTATTTTACACTTTACTTTACATTCTGGCATATAATGGGGAAGAATTACTGCCTATGATATTTTGTTGATGCCTACTATTGTGGTGTATGACCTGTGTGGCATCATACATCCAAGATGGCTGCCTCTGCAGACATTGACAAAGAAAAACAACCATATCTCCTAAACTCCTTTGGGAGTTATTTTGACCATTTGTAAGTTCGTTGGGTTTTTGCATGAATGGAAGACATGTATATGGGGGATGCCTTCCTTTGGAGGCATGCAGCAATCATTTATTATTACAGGTTTTTTGCTGGGAAATGTGTCTGAGACCATACATGGCATCCAAAATCCAAGATGGCCACCATGGAGATTCTGCACATAAAATACTGTCCACATCCTGATTTAGAGTTCGATTATAAGATTTTTCAGAGACATTTTCTGTTAAGAAATAACAAGTGGAAAAATATTCATTATCATTATCATTACTATTATTATAACTATTATAGTAAAGGAGTAATAACATCACCTGTGACTTCCACATTGTCTTTTGAAATTTTAGCAGCTCACCTGTTATCAAGATTAAGAGTGGCTGTAATCATTTAGGAAAAATCATGTCGTCACTTTAGTCAAATTCCTCATCACTCTGATCTGAATCTCTGTCCTGTAAGTCATTGTTTTCACACTTTTTTTTACATCTGTACTACAAAGACACAGTTCAGTATGTCGCAGGGACTGATCCCGGCATATGCATGAACATTTCCTCTTTCCACAACCACAACATGGCAACTGTAATATTCTCTGAAGCTCTAGGTAGTGGAAATATGACAAGAATTATCTTTCTGTCATCCTCATTTTCTTCTTTTTTCCTTCAACAGCTCTATTGTGCTGCGTAGATTCGGATGTTCCTTTTCTCCTTTTATTTCACTCTAATACTTGGAAGTAACACCTTCTGGTGAAAGGTGTGAGGGGCACTTGGCAGCAGCGTTCACACTATCTATTAATGGTATCTCAGTTTGTGTTCATACTTGCAAAGCAGGCAAAGATGTGGTTATTGAACATATTTGATGGCACAGATGATGATGGGCTTCAATCTCTTGCACATCTTGGTTCTCTTGGATTCGATGAACAAGATGAAAGAATGAATTGATTTATTTTTCTTCTTGTTTCTGCTACTTTAGGCTAATTTCAAAGATAAGATTAAATATATGAAAGGACAATCACAAACACATATGTACTGCACATAACTCATATCCCATGGGTCTAGATCAGGGCATGAAATTTCAAGTTTGAAGTCAGTCGCCGGACTAAAATTTTTGGTCGCCACTACTTTATATTGATAAATAATAAAAATATAAGCAATTATTAAAAACAACATACCTTAGGAATTAATGTTTGTGTAGCGCTGTCGTTCTACACTGAAGTACCACTTATCAATCGCAGCTGCTGGGTCAAACACTGACAGATTAGGTCCATTTACGGAAATTAGGAGCATTTCATCCAGTGAGAGTTCCTGTAAGTAGTCTTGAGTCTGTTGTGACAGCCGAAACCTATTTCACATGAAGCTATGCTCACTGGTAGAACAGCACAAAATGTCAAAATCTGGAGCAAATTGGGGAATCTTGCTGAACACTCCTCACTGTGATTCTTCTCCAGCTTCAGATTCAAAGTCAGAGAAGAAAACAAAAGTTTGTATTCTGTCCACTCTGCTCACAGAACATCCATTTTCTCTTTTTATAGAGGCTCGGGTTCAAGTCCATGTAGAGATTCTTTATTCCTTCTATCCCAAACTGAAGAATATTTTCTTTGGGAGGCCAACCCAAGGTGTCGGAAACATGCAGAGATGCAATCATATCTGTTGATATAAATTGCAATCTTTCTGTGATGTATACCTTCGCATTGTAAATTAAGTTTCCTCTAACAGTCTGAAACTCTTGCTCTCCATTTTGAATGCTTGTAAGCTGCACATCCCTGATCTTCCCTGAAATGGATACATGATCCAAGAAATCTTGTTCGCTTGGTCCAACATTAGATTCCAGGTTAGCGAAAACTGAAATGCAGAGTTCAATTCTTATTTTCAGAGGTGAAATCAAAATATTCTTATTTTGTAGTGTCACGCTTAAAGGGTTCAATTTCCTGTAAAAATCCAAAAGGAAGTACAGAAGCTTAACAAATTTAAATTGCTTCAAACTTTTCAGCAAACCCTTAGCTTTAGCGCCATCAGTGTATTTTCAATGGGACACCTTTTCAAGATCGGTCACAACAGCTTTCCATGATTGCAAGATATCTCTTACAGCACTTTCTTTGCTGGCTAACCACCTAATAGTGTGGATACCACTCAGTTTTAGAATTTCTTCTCCTATAACTTCTGCCGTTTCTCTCAAGAGGTGAAATCTTTAGCAGAGACATGACAAAACTGAAAAATATTCCTAATCACGGAATAAAATGCTCTACGCTATTTAACTCCAACACAGCTAACTGCAAACGATGTGCAAGGCAGTGAATATTTATCATTTTATTACAAATAGCTTTCATTTGAACAGCCAGTCCTGATTTGTGCCCGACCATATTTGCTGCACCATCAGTGCCCAAGCCTACAATGTAACACTTGTTTCTGTATTTATTTGAACCTATTGCCTTATCAAAACAATCAGTTATGGCTGTGAAGTAACCAGCAGAAGTAGAGTTTGTGAGCTCTATTACTCCTAAAAGGTCCTCTTTGATGTGGCCATAATTTGCATCCATGTCTCGAACATACGTACACATTTGCATGCTCGACTGATGATCTATCTGTGGATTCATCCATCAGAAGGCTGATGTATGTACTTTTCTTTATTTTCTCCAGTAGATCTAACTTCAAAGTTTCAGCTATGAAATGAATAAATTCTCCTCATTGCGTTTCATTGCCATACTTAGGTAGAACACTCTCACTTCATTTTCCTGCCAAACACAGCAGATCTACAAAGTCTTTAAATTGCTTCAATTGAAGTACTAATAATGAAGACTACTTTCATCTGTATCAGTCTGAACACTGGTGATGGACTGCATTTCTCGTGCGAGAAAGAAAACTTTTCCCCACTAGTAAGTCTAAATGCTGCCCGAGAATTGTGTTTGGGGCACTGTCTTCCAACCCCAAGTCTTTGAATCTTGCTTCTCCAGGGGGAATTGCCCTTCCTTTCTATTGGTCAGTGGGCTTTTAGCCCCACCCACAAGTTTACACTATGTTCGCATCATAACACGACGATCCCTCAGCTGTGGGATGTTAAATGTATTTGGTTCAAATTAATTTAGATCTGCTGTAAATTGCTGCGAGCATATCACTTCTGACGTTCCAGTTTCCTGGCTGTCCTAACTTCACTAGCGCAAAGATATATTCTGGGGAGGTCAAAGTTGAAGTTTCCATCCTTTTCACGCATGTCACTGAACAGTCAAAAACTCAGCCTCGCTGGATGGATTCCGGAATTTACGACACTGGCTCTGGTTCTGTAACTGTCTGTTTTCGGGCTTTGTAACCACATTGGCAGGTGGTTTGTTTCACTTGAACTGAGCGCTCGTTGTTCTTCCAAGTCCACGATGAAAAGAGAGAGAGAGAGATGTGTTTCAGCTGGAAGTGTTGGACCTTTAATCTTTCAAGTCTTGAACGCCTCGATAAATTGTCCAGCTCTGGCAAACACTTGTATTTCCAGATTTTGACGATCCGCAGAGTACTGAAGTAATGTTGACAGGGGCGCAAGTGGGTGCAAGGAAGATCAATTTTTCACAGCGAGACCACACTGGTTTCCTTATCCTGTTGCAGGCTCGTTAATCAACTCCATGCCTGGCTCTGTGGGGAAGAATGTTGATTCTATAGAGACGGCCGTGTCATTTCTGGGAGTTTGGAAATCTTGGGGAAGCTTGATGCAAGACAGCAAATGCAAATCGGTCATAAGAAAATGCCTCTGGAAAAATCTGATAATCGAATTCTAAATTAGGATATGGACAGTATTTTATGTGCAGAATCTCCATGGTGGCCATCTTGGATTTCGGATGCCATGTGGTCTCTGACACATCCACAGCCCTCAACCTCAGGATCAACAACCACCGGTCCTACACTCAAAACCTTGACTTCTGTAGCCATCCATATCAACAATTACAATACTCATTTCAACAGCTGCTTCCATGTAGGGATCATCCATCCCTTACCCCAGCCCACCAACACACCACTATGGAAAAGATAAGAGAGGGTGGGTCTACATATCAGCCACATCCCCTGACGTGAATAAGGCTACTTGGTAACTTTTCCAACCAACCTCACCCTCATTCCCAATCCTTTCTTCTCCTCACTTTGCCCCCAACACCTCACCCTACCACTCACAGTTTTCCACAGGCCTGACAAGAGAACCATGTTTTTCAGTGCCAACTATACGAGGCATATTTTGTATGTAAGGTCCGTTTACCAATAACTTGTTATATACTGTGCAGACATAGCACTGCGCATGCACACTGACTCCGAGCATCCCTTGCATAGAAGCAGACACCATTTAGAGCCACGTTGTCAGTGTGCACTTTGTACTGTGTCACGTTTAAGATGATCGAGTGACTGTGATATATGGTCTGTGATCCAGTTCTTGGCAGCAAGAAACATGACAGCAGCAGAAATTCATCGACAGATTTGTAAAGTCTACAGCCCCAATACAATTACTGATAACAAAGTGTGGAAATGGGTGCAAATGTTCAAGGATGGGTGGGAGGATGTGATTGATGAGCCGTGCTCAGGTCAGCCATCTGTAATCAACAATGATGTGGTAGACTCCTAAATGCATGACAGACAATTCACAATCTCCATGCTGTAATTGGAATTTTCTCAAGTTTCAAGGTGAGTGCAATACAAAATTGAGTCTGAAAACTTTGACTTCAGGGACAGATGCAGTGTTTTGCTAAACATTTGTCATTGTACGTATAACAAATGTTTAAATAACCATGGAAAGTATGTGGAAGAATAGATCAAGGCTTGTAAAATCTGATACAAAACAAATTTTCAGTATAAATTTGGCAGTTTTTTTTTTTTTTTTCCCAAAATAGACCTTACGTAAAAATTAAACCTCGAATTTTTTATCTGGACCTGGTATCTCTGCAGGTCAAAAGCTCACTTCTGTTTCTGCCCTATCTTTTTTTCATGACTGAAGATGGGGCCTAAGGCCATGAAAGTTTTTCCAGTGTGTAGAGAGAGTTTCATTTTTCCTTTTCGTTTGGTACTTAGCCCTTCTGGCCTTCCTCCCTTTTATTCATAGGTATATATTCCAGGAAAAATGTAAAGTGTTCGTTTACCTCCTTAAAATAATATATGGGTCATTCCACATCAAATCAATGCAAAAAACTAAGATTTTGTCACCCACGGTTTTCATTTTACAGCACTTTGAAATGTCATTAAATCAGTGTTGCCTGTCACTCTTGAGACCGTCGACACAAGATATACTTCGTTACATTTTATTTCTTTTCTCCTTAACCAATGATCAGATATCTCGGAAATTTTACACAAAGTTCAATGAAATTATGAGGATTTCAGAAAAAAAATACATCAGGACTCAAAAACTTTTCCAAATGCCTATAAAAAGACTAATAATGGACTTGTAGCCTAATTTTTGTGGTGGGAAAACTAGGTTATGAAAATCTGAATTTTCATCATGTGGGTATGATGGAACCAAAAACTTTTGATGTTGAAAATCATTGCAAAGACATGCTATTAATCTACAAGAAAAAAAAAGTTTTGTCTTTTTTTATTCCTTCTAACGAAATTTTTAATTTTTTGGACATTGCCTAAAATTTCAGGATCAATCTGTTTCAAATGGTCCAGCACTTGTTGCTCGACCAATTTTAAAATTTTACATTTGTTTGTCGTTGTAACCCCTGTACAAGGGTAGTTCAAAACAGGCATTATTTTTCTAAAAATAGACTTTGTTTGAAAATAATGGCCATTTTAGTTTCATGACTTACAACATTTTTGGCCTATGCAAACAGTTGCGATAATTATGATAACTCAGCTAAGAAAAATTATAGAAATCTGGGGTAAAAAACATTGTTTTCAGTACATTTCAGGCTACATTTCATGTTGAGTATAATTTTTCACCACATCTAATGCAAATGGCTGAAATTTAGGGTCAAAACTGACTAATATTCAATTTTGAATGGAAATCAATGTATAGGATATATTTTTTAGTAGGTAAGTAATGAAATATTAGAACTATAATTTTTTTTAGAGCAAACGTATACATCCAAAGTTTTAGCAGAAAATATTTGAGCTCTGTTACTTGTTTCCACATTGAGTTGAAGCTCTTTGAAAATGCTCATTTTTCTCAAAATTTGGGTCCCAAATATATGTCTGATTGGAAGGGTCTTCCCGATGGCGTAGTAGTTACATCATTGTTTTGTAGTCAAGGGGTCCCGGGTTCGATACCCAAGGGAGGCACATACTGGTTCGGATTCCACTTTAATAAACTGTAAGTCCCGTTTTGATTAGCCTTCCGTGCATAAAGTGGACTTAAAACTGAAATCAAACAATATTTGGTTGGGAACCTAATAAAATTTGATATTTACAGCATAAAGAGGTACCTCAATCCACTGAGAGCAGAGTTGCTAACCACCTTAACAATTACCTACATCCATAATCTGACTTCAGAGCTTAATGCTACGGGTGTTCGGTACTTGCATTTAGTTTCTATTTTAAAGTGACAGTTTGAGAAGGTGATTCAACGAAAAGAATGACAGAGGGTTTCTTTTTGTCAGTGAAACCCCCATTGATTAAGCCTCCTCGGCGAAAGAGGCATCCTCCCTCCCCCTCTTCTTCTCCAGGCAGGAGGGGGGGCAGATCCTGTTATCACTAGTAAGGTGATTGTTGACTTGTGTTGCAGGGTATTTTTATTCAATGGAAGCTAGGGTGAAATCTGGAAAAAATATTGGAGAATGTGGTGATTCACAGTCAGAGTAGAGAAATTATCTCAATGTGCATAAGTATATGAAGAAAGAAGCTGACAGTGCTCTTGCGTTGAATGTTAAACAAGTGCAAAAGCATGTTTCCTCTGCTACTGACGTGGCATTAAGTACTTCAAAATGCATCTATAACTAAAATGATCACAACGAAGTAACTGGGAAGAGATTAGTAAAGCCTAGCAAACCACGCAGAAGAAAGGAATTTAAAGTGATGTGGACGAATTTAACAAGTGTGTTATTTGTAGAACAATTGATGAATTTCATGATCATGAGGGACAGAGTTCTACTTAAATTCGTATTATATATTCCGTGCCACAATCATTCCTTAACAGCCGACCCAAACCCCACAATCCCAGCACTCACTTCTTGATACAACTAGCCAACCTTGTACTTACCTGCAACAACTTCTGCTTTGGTGACCAACATTACCTGCAGATACGCAGCACAGCTATGGGTACCCGAATGGCCCCCTCTTATGCCAACCTGTTCATGGGCAGGCTGGAACAGGAATTCCTTGACTCCCAGCAACTGAAACCACTCCTCTGGCTAAGATTCATAGATGACATTTTCCTCCTCTGGACACATGGTGAACCCTCCCTCACTGTATTCCTAAACCAACTGAATGACTCCACTACCCTCAAATTCACCTGCTTCCACTCCAAAGACCAAGTGACCTTCCTAGATGTAGACATCCACATTGCGAGAGACCACTTGGAAACCTCCATACACATCAAACCGACCAACCACCTCCAGTATCTCCACTACTCCAGCTCACACCCCTACCACACCATAAAAGCCATCCCATTTTCCCTTGCTCTGAGAGGCCAGCACCTCAACTCATCCCCCTCACCCTGCCAAAACTACAACCTATGCCTGCACCAAGCCCTAACCAACCGTGGCTACCCCTCCACCCTCATCAACAAACAAATCACTAGAGCCACCTCCCACAACTGCACCAAACAACCCAAAATCAACCCTCCAGCTCTGATCACCCAATACCACCCCCACATTACGAAAATCAGACATACCCTCCACTCCCTCCTCCCCATCCTGCACAGTGATCGTGACACCAGGGACATCTTTCGGGATAAACCAAGGGTTGTCTTCCGTCGCTCCCAACCTCCTGAAACACTCCCACCCCTTCCACACCACTCCCTCAGCTCACAGGTGCAACAAACCCAGATGCAAGACCTGCCCCATAGTTATCACCTCCCTCACCCTCCTGATCCCCACAGCGGCAGGGGCCATCCACACCAACAGCCATAACACCACCTTCAATAACTGTTTCCGTGTTGTCATCATGGGATGGGAAAGGACCTATATAGCAGGCATGCACGCCACTATACCCCCCAGACTCAACCTAGCCAACCAGTAACCATTTCCTCTCCTTCCCGAAACTACCCACCCATCTTACAGTAAACACTGGTTAAAGTACTTTTTGTTCTCTATCAACTGCTTCTGGCAACACTGACCGTAGAGACGCTACGGTCAGTATTCTGTGCCTCTACTCTATGTGACGCCGATCTATCTTTCTTCTACGTTGAAAATGCGACATATATCGTGAAATATAGAACTATTTCTCTTCGTGTGGTAAGTGTTTACTGTCTCCTCCATCATTTGTATTTATCCACCCTTCTGGCACCTTTTCTCATCCTATTCCTGTGTTATATATATATATTTAATGAGACAACAGCATATAGCCTTTGCAGTTTCGTGTCTAGTAGAATTGTAACTTCCGTGAATTGCAACACTGCTCCTATGAGTCACGTGACGTCCTCTGCAGACGACAAACCTTTCCTGTTTTGTGCATGCCAGAGCTCAAGCTAAACTGAACGCGCTGTAGGTTTTCTTTAGGAAAAAAAATAGGTGTGTATTCATGAAAATACCAAAATGACATAATTTTCAACTAACTTTCAATTATTTTTTTTGTAGAAATGTCAGATCAGTAAAATTATCAACAATTTAACAAATACACTGATTTCCCAGGTATTTACGCACTGCTCTTAACCAACCAAAAGTGACAGGCAACAGTTATTGGAAAAATATATTTCTTCAAATAGTATGTTCATAAATAGTACAATTTGTACTGCTTGTCAAGCATATTGTAAAACATTTTAACATTAATCACCTAGCACATTAACATAATGTGGCAAATCAGATATTGTAAACTCTATTTATTCTTAAGCTTGATTTTGTAAGCTTTAAATTCCTACAGTAGCTCTCCTAAGCATATGCTGTAATGTAATTAGATGTGTTAATTTAATGTAGTTTTTTTCATATAATTTGATAGTTTTATTATTGTATGTATTCTGTGTTGCAGAGGCTTGTCCGTCAGTTAGAAGGTGTGAAAGACTTAGCTTGGGCCGATCTAGAACAAAGCAAAGATGGAGATAAGAATAAAAGTTATGAGGAGTTTGGCAGCAATTTTTTTGGTAGTCTACCTCTCTCCCCTCTGAACTGCACATATGCAAAGGTGAATGAACTTGAAGAACTTGAAGAACTGGATGCTCTCAGTGAAAATGTGCAGCCTAGAAGACTTCCAGTAGTTGAACGTACAGAAGTTAATAAAATGCAGTCTCCTGATGAAAAGGCTGAAACGAAATTTGTGGCAAATCTTGATGTGCTGAAGAGTAGCTTGAACAGTGAGAATGAGGAACAAAATGTAGACAGCAGATTTAATGAGCAAACATCTGTCAATGGACATAGTGAATTTGATAAAAAAATTATCAGTGGTTTCACATGTGCTAGTTTCACAGTCAAAAACACAACTCAAGAGCTCCAATGTTCAAAAGAAACCGTGGACGAGGTAGACCAGCATCGTGTTGAAGAAACAGGTCTGCTGTCTCCTTCAGAGCCTTTCGATCCTGTTGACAAACAGGACAGTGATACCGAAGATGACTGCAATGTTGAATTGTTCCATGTCAAAACACTTGAAGATACTTTTACTCTTTTCGAGCACCATAAAGACTCTGCCGAAACCACTTTCACAGTACCTGAAACGAAAAACATCCCCACCGAACCAATAGTGACAAAACAGAATGGAGAATGCAGTGTGAAACCGTTACCAGTCGAAAACAGATTCTCTTTCATTGTAGATGGAACTTATAAAAGCACTGGTACCTCTTTTGCTTTACAACCACATCACGTTCAGGATGCCAGAGAAGATTCCATCGCCAACAAAGAAAATAGGATAGCAGGAATATTAAAAAAGAAACCCAACTATTTTGGAGGTAAGTTACTACATGGATCATAACATTGTAATTAGAATTTAGCAATGTCTGGATATCTTGCAAATTCCATAAATTAGGTATCCGATATAAAATTCCAAATGGTCCTTGAAGAACCTGAATAGTTCATTGACCTCCTTAATAGAGGTAGGAATGTATGACTTCAAACATGTGGTACAAAGCCATGGTAGCTCAGTTGTCAGGGCATTTGACTACCATGCGAGAGACCCGGGTTTGATCCCCTGCAGAGGAGAACCAGAATTTTTTTCCACCTGTTCAAGCGGCTCCAGTGCCCAACCAGTGTTGTATAAAGTGAGTACCTGGAGGAAACTCTGGAGTAAAGGCAGCCAGGGGTGTGGGGCTCAAACTCCACACCCCCTATATGCCTTTATGTCGTGGCGCAAAGCACAGGGGAGCACTTTACTTTAGTTTTACCTTAATAGATGTATGTTTCCAGGTGACCAAAGTGCCAAAGAAGTTGCATATTTAGACATTTACTTACTTGAAAAGTAGGACATGGAGATTATTCATAAAAATTATAACAAAATGGCAGAATTTTGCACTAAATTATAAGATATTTATAGATATAGATCAGTAAAATAATCAGTATTTTTACTAATACACCGAAATGCCTGTATTGGCCAATATCAATAGAGTACAATTAATCTGTCCCATCTCTTCCAAAATACGTTGACACTTGCACATAATCTAAACTGCCTGGAAATTAGCACAATTCACAATTTTCATTTAAAAAAAAAAATCCAATCCATTGCCACCAATTGTTCTGACACTATTGCACATACACCAACTACATTGTGGCAAATGCACAATATACACAGATGAAGGTACGGTACATCCTCCAGCAGTTTTATTGTACTCTAGCTATTCACCACTTTTTTTTATGCACAAAAGTATTTGTCAACGTTGAGCAACTCTTGTATAATGTGTAATTTACGAGAGAACTGGAGACCAAGTGACAAACATTTCGAGTACAATGACTGCCACAAATTTAAAGCTTTGGAGTTGAAATTTTAATACCTTTGGTCAGGTATTGCAATCACACAATCAGTCCACATGTTCCAAAATACGAGGGAGAAGTGAAAAGTTTTGAGCCTCACCTGGAAGGGGGGTTTGAGGTACAGATTCACATTATGATTTCTCTACATAATCTTTATAATCACCACCCAGATCAATGCACTTATGCATTCTGTTCTATAATTTGTTTACAGTCATCTGGTAGAATGATTTTTCCTGAGTGTCACACCACTGAATGACCGCCTTTGTCTATGGTAGTGACGTCCTCGAAGTGAATTCTTCATAGCAGGGAAAAGATGAAAATCTGATGGGGCAGGTTGAGGGAATTAGTTGGATTGGGAAGTGTGGTGAAGCCACACTCGACCAAAGCAGCCTGTGCAGTGAGGTCTTGCGGACAGAGGTACCGAATTACAGCCCTGTTGGCCACTCTCTTCTCTGACACTTCATTCATTTTCAACCTGACAAAAAATAGAATAAAACATGTGAATTTCATAAAAGTTCGCACAGAGTATTCAAACCTTACCTCCTTCCATGTGAGGCTCAAAACTTTTCACTCTCCTCTCGTAGTAGACGAAAACCTGATTTCTCCATGTTGCCTAAGCTTCAAATTCTACTCATATTTCTCCCATTTCATTCTTTTAGGGATGGGACCGATTAATCGGTACTCTATCGGTATCTGCCGATATAGGCATATCGGTTTATCGGTAAAATTACCGATTATTTTGCCAATCCGATATATCAAAAAATATCTTATAATTTAGTGCAAAATTCTGCCATTTTGTTGTAATTTTTATGGATAATCTCTATGCCCTACTTTCTGAAAAAGTAAATGTCTAAATATTCAACTTCTTTTGCATTGCAATCAGCTCGAAACATACATTTATTACGGAGATAATGAAAATTTCAGGGTCTTCAAGGACCATTTATAATTTTATATCGGATCAGTAGAATATCGGTATCGGTAAATTTTATATCGGTACTGTATCGGTATCGGCCAAAATTTCATATCGGCCCATCCCTACATTCTTTTCTCAATCTCGATTTTACATAATTCTGTGTGGACAAAGGGAATAAGGCCAGATTGGCCACAAACTATATCCTCACTACAACATCTGTGGTGGAAGAAGTATCCACAGTCCTTAACCTCAGGATTAACCCTTTCTGGATGAACAGCGGCATAGCCTGTCGTACAGCTACTGTCCAATAGGACAGTGATGGTCATGGCACATCATTCATAATAAAATTCTATTTTAAATGAACAGGAAGGGACACGAAGGTGGGATCCTCCGCCTCCACTCACCACTCGCTCTTTATTCACCCTCTCACTCAGTGTCTTCTTTCTTCTTTGCTTAGATCTTCTTTCTTCGAAAACTAAGTGCGGTGTTGACGTTCGGGTCCTGGTAAGAAGGAATATTACTTAAGGAGTGGGTTAGAAGGATTCCACTGTTGTCTCCTCTTGAAATATGATTGAGAATAGAATAAGACGAGCATAAGTGAAACTTGAGTCTTGGTACTTTTATGAAAACCAAGACATGTGAACTTTCGTGTTGGTTCTTTATAAGTTTGTTGAGTATATATATAATATAATAAGAGAAAGAGTATATATAAAATACAATTAGATGATAAACAAACATAAGCAATATATATATATATATATATATATATATATATATATATATATATATATATATATTATACATTTATGTAGGAATATAATATTAAGTTATATGAGTACTGGGATGATGAACTACCCAGTATAATTTGGTGTTCCGTATTTCGCATCTCCTTCTTTCTTCAGCCTGGAGGTGTCGGTGTGAATCTCTGACAATTTGGATTCATTCCATTCCAGTCGGTCTCTTTCTGAGTGTAGTTAACGTAGTATCTTCTTCTATTTATGGAAGTAGGTCCATCCTCATAGAACTTGATATTACCATCAGGCCTCCTCTTCTGAGTCTGAAGATTCAGGGTCAGTCCTCTCATGTCTTCTTGTAGATCTTACTATTCTCTCACTAGTTTCCCAGGATTTGGTTGGCCATTTCTGGGCACCCTTCTTGAGTTTCTGTATTCAAGCTCTTCATTGCTTGAAATTATTTCAGCCAACTTATTTACTATACAAAATATAGTGTCGATCAGTCATTGTTAGATGCAATACATCCGGTCGAAGATTAGCCCTCAATTTCCTAATCCGGGTATCCAGGAATTTTGTACATGTTCAGGTGTATCTAATGTTTTGCAAGTTGGACACTGGTCGTTCGTTCCAAGGCCATAGTTCTGTAAGGACCGTGTCCCGTAATGTAGTGTGTTAGTCCCTTTGTGGGTTTTATATAAGAATAGGATGATCGGACTTTGGCCTCTGGTATGTATTCCTTGGTGTGTTGAGATCCCTGATGTTCTCTCCACTCTGCATACCAGGCACTTTGGAGGTGTTGATCAATGTCTTGCAGGAAATATATGTAGATTCCTAGAAGTTGCTCTATCTTTCGATATTCCCTTTTCCTCCACCAATACCTGTCTGCAATTCTTTGGATTTCCATATCAAGGGGTAAAACTCCAGCTATGACTATGACTGCTAAGGTGGCTGTTGTTCTGAAAGCTCCCAAGATATGCAAAAGTACATTCCGTTGAGCTGCCCAATGTCGTTGTCTTATTTGCTTGTTGATAGTGAGCATCGCCCATGTCGACGCGGCATAACTTACAGTAGGTACGAATACTGATTTGTAATAATTCATCGCAGTTGCAAATGGGATTTTATATGCGGAATTTTCCATACTCAATATGGCATGCAAGGCAGTCTTTGCCTTGGACAGAGCCTTAGTTATGAGAGTTCTTAAACTTAGCTGTGCTTCCATTGTAACTCCTAGGTATTTAATTTCCTTGACAAACCTTATTGAGTGTTGTAAAAGCCTGACAGTTGGAGCTCTTTGTAATTTCCCTTTCAGTAGGATCTGATATGTATTTTTCTTTCGCAATTTCAAGCTTAGATTCCAATGTCCAGTCGGTGAGAATCTTCATTGCACTGTTAGCCTTGGACTCGAGCTCCCTACGGCAGTCGGACGCGATTAGCATTAGAAGGTCGTCAACATAAGCTATGACATCCAGTATTTGTGTACTTTCTTTCAAGTTAATGAGGAGAGGTTCCAGCACGACATTCCATAGGATTGGTCCTAGGACTGAGCCCTGAGGACATCCCTTGTTTACTTCCCTTGTTAGACTCTCTTCACCCCATATGAATTGTACCTTTCGTTGACTCGGGTAATTCTCGATGATCCTGTAAAGAGGTCCTGGTAGCTGCAGATTTTGAAGTTGTAGTAAGAGATACGGCCACCAGAGGTTATCAAAAGCCCCTGTGAACTCAATTGTTATGGCTAGTACATACTTCTGTGGATTTTCTAGGACCATTTCTTGAACCCTATTTATGGCATCCTCTGTACACCTCCCTTTAGAAAATCCATACTGCCTATTGGAATTGCTTATTAGGATTAAACGCTCGATTAGGCATTTAACCAATAACCGTTCCAGAAGTTTGCCTAAGTTGTCTAACAGGCATATCGGTCTATAAGATTTAGGTTTTTCTGGATCTCTCTTACTATCTTTTAGAAACATCACCAGGGTTGTGAGTTTCCATTCTTCGGGGAACACCCTTTCCAGTATGCATTGGTTATATGTCAGTTGTAATCCAGGGAGTAATTCATTTTTTAATATCTTTAAAATTCTTGTTTTGTCAATTATCACAGCAAACAGTGGGCTATAATCGCACCTATTCTCTTGTGCATGTGTGCTGTAACAACCTCTTTCAAGTTCCAAATCGATTGCATTATCTTTTTTGCCGAATTTTACTTGGACAGGTGTATAATTATTTAGGCCTCTTGGATGTTGTAGTGGTAGTATAATTGTTGCCTTTTAGTCAAGGGATCCTGTGTTTGATTCCCTGTGGATGCACATAGTGGTTCAGATTCCACTTTAAACTGTAGTCCTGATAGCCTTACTGTGCATAAAGTGAACTTAAAACACCAACTCAATCAATCATGTTGAATTATGTTCGGCTTTTGTTTATTCTCTTCAGAATACCATTGAGTGACGTTCACATGTGGAAATTTTTTACGAGGATTCTGCTTCAGATTACATTTAGTGACGATTTCACTCTCAAGAAGACGTTTTTTGTTATTTCTTATCAATTATTTCCATTTTATGCATTGACAATATGTTTTCAGTAAATTTTATTACAATAGTATTTAATTTTTTTACTTTAAAAATTGTTACAGGAAAAATACAGAAACTGTAAAAATTTACATAAAAGTAACATATCGTAGATTTCGGAAAAAATGTTAAATAATAACACACTTAGGAAGATATTTTATATGATTTTTTGAAACACAGCAAAACATCTCCTGTGTAAAACTTAGTATTTTCAGGCCCTTCCAGAAAGGTTTTTTGTATTCTACTGTTCCTCCACCCTAAACTTGGACTTTACTGTTGCCATCCATACCAACCACCCTTTCAATGACTGCTTCTGTTTAACTATGATCCATGCCTTTACTATTTGTCACCTTCTCTTCTGCTAGTTCATATTTTATTGGTACTGACTTCCTTTATATGTCGGTAAAATATGAAACTTATAATACACCTTATCTTATCATTTTAATTTGATGGGCTCTAATCCAATGATCTGATATGGTGCAGGTAGTTAAAATGTACATAATTATTATATCCGTAGTATTTTATTGGGTAATTTCAATGACTTAAAATTGAAAATGAGTTGTATTCTAAATAGGAGGGGAGAGTTGAAACTGTAAACATTGAATCATTTCCTTTTTGTAAATACAGAAGGAGTAAGATTGATGTCGAAAGCGGCTGAACACCGAGATTACAAGTATCAGGGAAGAGCACTTTGGTCTGCGATTCCCTCAACTGGAGGGAGGCCAGGAAGCAGCATTCAAAGGTTTATGCCACCACCATTAACAAGACCGAACCAGCTTCCATTGAAGGATATCAATAGTCTTAAAGGTAAAGGATGTTCTAGCTGTTTCTAAAGTTAAATGTAATTTGCTCATGTAATTAGATCCATTATTCAGTTCTTGGTAGGGATGGGCCAATATAAAATTTTGGCCGATACCGACATAAAATTTACGATACCGAGAACTGATATTCTACCGATCCGAAATAAAATTCCAAATCTAAATGGTTCATTAACTTCCTTAATAAATGTTTGTTTCCAGGTGACTGCAGTGCAAAAGAAGTTGCATATTTAGACATTTACTTTTTTAAAGTAGGGCATGGAGATTATCAATAAAAATTATATCAAAATGGCAGAATTTTGCACTAAATTATAAGATAGTATTTATAGATATATCGGATCAGTAGAATAATCGGTAATTTAACATATATGCCTATATCGGGCAATACCGATAGAGTACCGATTATTCTGTCCCTTCCTTAGTTCTTGGATAATGCATTGTAACATATGACTGAACATTTAAATAAATACAAGCTGTGGCTTCATTATACATCAAAGTAAATTGATTGCTATGATTTTAATAATGCAGAAATTAAAATATGCAAGATTATATGAACAAAAATAACCTAAACAACAATGAATGTGAAGTTCTTTATTTTGTATGAATGACAGTAACATCTGGTGGACGAGATCAAAATATGGTAACAAGTTCTGGCAACTGTGCTATGAATTATCAACCCTCATGGACGTGACTCATTGGAAATTGTACTTCACCTATAATAAAATGTTCAATCTAGCTCGAAACGTAAGATATTATCTTGTATCATAGTATAAATACCGCACGTTTATAGATAGTAGAATATGAAAAATACACTTTACGTTTAACTTGCTAATTTATCAGTGTTGAACCACCAAAGTATTTCAGTACATATTTACATGATGGTAACACTTTAGTTGTGCCATCTAACCAGGGTTCCACACTGGTAAAAGTCAGTATTAGTGTTAAATTTTAACTGGTACTGGATATCAATACATTTATACTGGAACAGTCCTGAATATAATTTGTATCATACTATTAACGCCATGCTGGACCTTTCGTCTGTGCCCAGCAAAGTTGTTCATGAAATTTCCTTCCCTTTCAAAAAACAGTAGATAATCCAAATTCCAAAAAAGTTACATCCACTTAGAAATCCTTCAAAATCATTCAAGAGAATTACTTACGTGAAATTTAAAAGATTTCGTAATTCCGCGTTGCACAATTTAATAGTTCAATCCTATTAATTTCGAAGATCCACTGTCTTCATTCACAAAAGGGTACGGCGTTTGAAGCGGAGATGGTACCGCGTCAGTACATTGTTTGTTCCCGGGCGGCGGTGGTTGCGATTTTTCCCGTTCGGCAGCACTGGCGCGCGCATCTTGGTTTGCGTCGTCTGCTTCCTGTTGTCCGGTGGCGTTGCCAGTTGGGGGTTGGGGGGCTGGGCCGTGTTGCTCGGTAATGTGCCGTTCCTGTTCCCCGCGTGGCTGGAGGGGGGTCGAGTATGTGTATAGCATCTTTTCTTTTTCAGGTCGGGGATCTTTCTGAGGACAGGGTGCCAAGTTGGGTGTGCTTGTCCATTGTCCAGGTTTAGTGCTGGTTTCTGCTGGATGATAGCATGGGTTTCTTTGATGGTGTTTTCTATGACAGAGCCGGTTGGGTGAAGTATGGATATGGAGGAGATGGTGTGGTTGGTGGAGTGGAGGTGTTGGGAGAGGCCTGATTTAGGTGTGTCGTTTTTGGAATCTTTTACATGTTCGTTAATCCGTTCTTGGACGGTGCGGATGGTTCTGCCAATGTAGGTGTTGTGGCATTGGCATGTGGTCTTGTAGACACCGGGGGATGCAAGTTTGGGTAGGTAGTATCTCTTGAAGTTGGGTAGTGCCCTTCCGATTTGGGATATGGGTTTGTGTGCTACTCGGATGTTGAAGGGTTTGAGGGCCTTGGCAAATTTTCCAGATGTGGTGGGGTGGTATGGAAAGGCGATCCATTTGGGTTTAGGATTTTGGTTCGGGTTATCTCTGTTTCTTGGATGTCTGAACTGAGTTTCTGTTTTTGCGCACCACATGGATAGTTGGCGCTCGGTGTAACCGTTGTTTAGGCCTATTTCCGTTATGCACGCTATTTCATCTTGCAGGTCATCTTCTGTGCAGCTGTGTGTGAAGGCTCTTCTGTAAAAGTTCATCCATACTCCAGCTTTCTGTTTTGATGGGTGGTTGGATTTTGCATGGATATACTGGGTGCCCGAACCTGGTTTCCTGTATACGGATGTGACGAACTTGTCTTGGAGTCGTCGGATGCTGAGGTCGAGAAAGTTGAGGCGGCCATTTTGTTCCCTTTCAACGGTGAAGTTTATGTTGGGATGTATGTTATTGAGGGCAGTTAGGAGAAGGGTTAGGTCCTCTTCCTGTTTGTAAATGACTATGGTGTCATCGGCATATCTTTTGTATCTTATATGAGCAAACTCTGGTTGGGTGAGAATTGACTTCTCGGCCACATGCAGCACTATGTTGGATAGGGGTGCAGAAAGGGGGTTGCCCATCGCTAGGCTCCCTGTCTGGTGGAAGAAACTGTCCTCGAACTGGAAATAGTTGTGGGTGAGGCAGGCTTGTAGAAGGTTGCAGATTTCATTAGTTACAAATGGAGGCGTGTTATTGCTGAGTAGCCAAGTTCAAGGCTGATCGGGATGGAGGAGTACATGTCCACTACGTCTATGCTGGCTAGTTTGCAGTTGTCGGCTTTGACAAAAGAGGTGACAAATTCTTTTGCCTCGAGGCTGTTTTTTAGGCAGTAGGTGAGTTTGTCATTGTGGGCGGTCAGTTTCTGGAGGAGCCATTTGGTTAGGTGGACACTTGGTTGATTGAAGCCGGCCACTATGATTCTCAAGGGGGTTCCTGGTTTGTGAGTTTATGGTATGCCATATGCACAGGGAAGGCTGGGGTGGGTGTTCCTTAGTTTCTTCTTTTCACTATCTTGAAGGAGGGCACAGTTATCTATGGCTCGGCGGATGGCTGTATTGTATCTGCTAGTGGGGTCACGTTTCAGCTTTTTGTACCCGTCAGAGTTTAGTTTTGCTTGCATTTTGTCACTGTATTGGCCTTTTCCCATTATGACGTATTGATTACCCTTGTCCGATTTTATGCACCAACATTTGTTGTCCTGTAGCCACTTTCGGAATTCCTGTGTTGTGTTCCTTAGTTTATTGTGCACTGTGGGTTTATGTTTGCTAGTAGGTTGGGCGTGTTGGCGGAGGATGATGGAAGCACAGGTAAGGCGTACACACTCGGCATCTTGGTTAGTTTTCGTTGCAAACGCTGTTTTTTCGGCAGAGCAGATTAAGTCTAGGGAGGGGGGGAGTCATTTAGGAGGTTGAATTTGAGGCCGTGTTGGAGGAGGGAGTGGAATTCTGTCGGCACGGTGAGGTTGGTGAGGTTGATTATGGTGCTGGCGGGGGTGTTGGGGTTCACTGGTGTGGGGGTGAGGGCCGGAGGTTGGGCACCAAGGGTTTGAAGTTTCTGTGTTAGGATCGCTGTTTTCTTGTTTTGTGACGTTTTTAGCATGAAGTCGATGTTTTGCTGGGCTTTTTTCCAGTCGTCGGGGTTGATTCTCGGTTGTATGTAATCACGGAGGGAAGCACATGTTTTTTGAAGTGATGCTATTTCACGATATTTATCACTGATCACTGCACTCATTGCCCGTTTTTCGGCATTGAACACGACCTTCTTAACACTATAGCTGGTGGCGGGTGTTTTCCACTTGAGGAATTTCGGGGTCACTTCACTGTTCCTGCATGCCTTGAGGAATGCAATATCCGCTTGTCGGGTTTGTATTTTCCTGATGTTACGCTCGTATTCCCGCATTTCCTTCCGTATGAAAGGTGTAGAATTCATGGTGGTTGCGGTAAACTCGGTTTAAAATTACTTACGTGAAATTTAAAAGATTTCGTAATTCCGCATTGCACAATTTAATGGTTCAATCCTATTAATTTCGAAGATCCACTGTCTTCATTCACAAAAGAGTACGGCGTTTGAAGCGGAGATGGTACCGCGTCAGTACATTGTTTGTTCCCGGGCGGCGGTGGTTGCGATTTTTCCCGTTCGGCAGCATTGGCGCGCGCATCTTGGTTTGCGTCGTCTGCTTCCTGTTGTCTGGTGGCGTTGCCAGTTGGGGGTTGGGGGGCTGGGCCGTGTTGCTCGGTAATATTACCGAAACAGAAAGCTGGAGTATGGATGAACTTTTACAGAAGAGCCTTCACACACAGCTGCACAGAAGATGACCTGCAAGATGAAATAGCGTGCGTAACGGAAATAGGCCTAAACAACGGTTACACCGAGCGCCAACTATCCATGTGGTGCGCAAAAACAGAAACTCAGTTCAGACATCCAAGAAACAGAGATAACCCGAACCAAAATCCTAAACCCAAATGGATCGCCTTTCCATACCACCCCACCACATCTGGAAAATTTGCCAAGGCCCTCAAACCCTTCAACATCCGAGTAGCACACAAACCCATATCCCAAATCGGAAGGGCACTACCCAACTTCAAGAGATACTACCTACCCAAACTTGCATCCCCCGGTGTCTACAAGACCACATGCCAATGCCACAACACCTACATTGGCAGAACCATCCGCACCGTCCAAGAACGGATTAACGAACATGTAAAAGATTCCAAAAACGACACACCTAAATCAGGCCTCTCCCAACACCTCCACTCCACCAACCACACCATCTCCTCCATATCCATACTTCACCCAACCGGCTCTGTCATAGAAAACACCATCAAAGAAACCCATGCTATCATCCAGCAGAAACCAGCACTAAACCTGGACAATGGACAAGCACACCCAACTTGGCACCCTGTCCTCAGAAAGATCCCCGACCTGAAAAAGAAAAGATGCTATACACATACTCGACCCCCCTCCAGCCACGCGGGGAACAGGAACGGCACATTACCGAGCAACACGGCCCAGCCCCCCAACCCCCAACTGGCAACGCCACCGGACAACAGGAAGCAGACGACGCAAACCAAGATGCGCGCGCCAGTGCTGCCGAACGGGAAAAATCGCAACCACCGCCGCCCGGGAACAAACAATGTACTGACGCGGTACCATCTCCGCTTCAAACGCCGTACCCTTTTGTGAATGAAGACAGTGGATCTTCGAAATTAATAGGATTGAACCATTAAATTGTGCAACGCGGAATTACGAAATCTTTTAAATTTCACGTAAGTAATTTTAAACCGCGTTTACCGCAACCACCATGAATTCAAGAGAATGTTAAAGCTTTTGCTTATCAGGCTTACGGTGCCACAAAACCATCTAAACAGCAAAAGCGAACCACATGAAAATTTACGTGAATGCTTTAGAACAGTGATGCCCAACCTTTTTTTGCCCATGAGCCACATTAAGATTTAGCACGATCTTCGCTGGTCGGAACTTCTTCTGACATAAATAGCATACAAATCGTACGGTGTCATTTAATTGCATCTTTGAAACGCTAATATCACAAATGTAAGAAAATCCTTCACACATACAGACAATTAATATTTGTAAAAATAGCAAGAAGCCAAAATCAAAGAATTAAAATAGTTTTTTGGTACTTAACAATTTATTAGTGCGATGTTTGTGGTTGCTTTGCAGAAACTAACTTTTCAATGTCTGGTTCAAAACTTGACACCAATCCGCAACACAGAATCAAGATGTTCGTCTGTAATACGATTTCCGAGTAATGGTTTCGCTCGTTTTAACACAGAAAATGTTTGTTCACATACGTACGTGCTAGCAAACACTGAAACAATTTTCAGCGCTTGCTTCCTGAGGTTTGGAAAATCTTCAGGTGAGAGTTGAGCATAAAACTCTGTTAATTGTTGTTCGCGAAACTTGGGTAGAGATGCCTGACATTGTAGTTCAATGAGTTCTAGTTGCAGTGTGGCTGGTGCAGTTGATGGATCTGCCAAAAACGGATTTTGAAAAAGACTTACTTCATCACCCAGGTCACGAAAATCGGAAAAACGTTCGTTCAAGTTTTCTTGCAACAGCTTCAAAAGTCTGATTATTCTTGTCTTCGAAAAGGCAACATCAGGCTATTCCTGAAGCAATGTTGTGCATGTCGGAAAGTGCAGAAGTTGATTTTTTTTTCACTTTGTTTTACGAATAATTGTAGCTTTGATGTCTGCATATATGCCCGAGATCAATTTACTTTTACCTTGCAGCTTTGCGTTAAGTTCATTCAAGTAGCACGTGATGTCGCACAAAATCGCCAAATCCCACAACCACAATCACTGAGCTCTGGCACTTCTTTTGATTTTTCTGTCATGAAAATATCAATTTCATGCCTCAGATTGAAAAAGCGTTACAACACCTTTCCTCGACTTAACCAACGGACTTCACTGTGATACATGACATCTTCGTGTTCTGATTCAATGTCACTCAGAAACTCCTTGAAAGTCCTGTGATTTAATGCATGTGATTTGATAAAAGTTCACAGTTTCGATGACAACCTGCATAACGTGCTTTAAGTTTAGAACCTTGCCACATAGATGTTGCTGGTGAATAATGCAATGCAGCTCGATAGGTCGTGAACCGTTGCATTCAAGGACCTTTTGATGTATTTTGGCAACCGGTCCGTTGTGACGTCCCATCATACTTCGCGCACCGTCTGTTGTCACACCTACCAATTTATTCCAAGGAAATCCAAGTTTGTTAATTACCGCAGATACGTCTTGAAACAAATCTTCCGCAGTGGTGGTGCCATGCATGCTTTGCATTGCGCCAAGTTCTTCAGTAATTTGGAATGCACTGTTTGTACCCCGAATAAACACTAATAGTTGGGCAGTGTCACTGATATCTGTAGACTTGTCAGTGGCAATCGAAAACACCTCAAAAGTCTTAGCTGCGCTCTGCAGTTGTGACAGAAGGTTGCTTCCCAAATATTCAACTAGTCTCTTAACAGTCATGCGAGAAAGACTGACAGTTTCAACCACACTTTTCTTTTCCGGGCACATTTGTTTCACAATAGCTAGCACACTCTTTTTTACCGTCTCACCATCAGAAAATGGCTTGGCCTAGCTACTCAAAATGTGAGCCACCCCAAAACTTGCCCTCACTGTTGCTTCATTCTCTTGCCTTCTCTTGTTGAAGAGTTTCTTCAGTCTTCCAATTTTGTTGTGTAACTTTGAATTTTTTTCTTCGCGGGATGATCCGACGTAATCATCGTACTTGTTTTTATGCTTCGTTTCGTAGTGTCTGTTGGTGTTGTGTTCTTTAGACACCGCCACAGTTTCTTTACAGATAAGAGACAATGCTTTTTCATGCTGCTACACAAAAAGTATGAATTCCTGAAAGTTTCTGCACTCGGAATCCACTTTCTGCTCAGAAGCCATCTTCCTCACAATTATCCACCCCGAAAACACACTAGTAACTGCCTGAAAGAAACGGTCAACCATGAGGTTGACCATTTGTTGATTGTTTCATTTTCTTTCTTTCTTTGTTTTTCTTGCATGGCTCAACAATGCAATATGTTTCGTGCGAGCTTCAATATCAGGGTTGTGTTCAGAAACTAATACACTGGGTTTGTGAGTAAGAATATTGAATACAGATTTCACATAATTACCCAGATTCTGAAAAATGTAAAATGTAGGGTAGAAAGCATAAAACAGATGGCGAAATTACATCATTCCCGTTTTCTTTCTGAACGACAGTAATGTACAAAATGTAATGTTTCTGAACACAACCAAGAGTGGTATATATTAGTCTGGCAATGATTTTATAGCAGTAAAGAGCAACGTAAGGAAGCAGGGACATAGGAAACAATATTTTTAAAGCTTTCTCCTTATAGGAGCGGCAAATTACCTTTTTACCAAGGGTGCTGGGGTGCCCAGCTACGTTCCTGCAAGGAACGATTAATTACGTATCTCCTTCCAAGTGACTTGATGACTGTCAATGTGATTTATGTTATGAGTGAGTATGTGTTGCATTCTGTTGTTTCTGTGTTGAGAAAAGTTAATTTCATGTATATATTAAGAAGGAGAAATAAAATAAAACTTTTTTTCGACATGTTTATGGTAAAGAAATGCAACATATGTGGCAGGCTGGATCTGGCCCATGGGCCATAGGTTGGGCATCACTGCTTTAGAAGGAATTGTAAGCAGATGTATTTTTTCAGAACTTGGAATATCACAAATATCATCACATAGTTTTTTATTTTATTTTTTTATTTTTAATGAAAGGAATTTTCAAAAAGGGCTTGTAATGACACAGGCCAAAGCTAGCACTTTAAGTAGTGATAGACCAATATGAAATGTTTGCAGTTAGATAAAATACTGATACAAATTCAAATACCAATAACAAATATTCTACCTACACAATATAAAATTACAAATGCTACTTGAAGAACATGAGTGATTAATTAACCATTTTAATTAATACAGTAAAAATCTCAACCATACATTTTATGAGGAACAGATAGGTAAAAACATAACTCAGGCAAACGTATTATTGAAAGATAAATAAAATAGTAAAATTAGGTACACAAAGAAAGAAAACTATTACTACATACCATACAAAGCATTCCAAACAGGTTTCAAAAGTTATTTTCCGATGACCTTGCTAGGTACATCTGTATTAGATGTGTCCTGCTAGGTACATTTATATAGGATGCTTGTCACAGTCACTAGGAGTGCAATGATATCATATGATTGACACTTGTTGTTATCTAATTTCATAACATTTCCTAGAATATATTCACAGCCAAAGCCTTGCCTTTAAATAATGTTGTGCTAAGCCACAGCCAACTTCCGAAACAGAGATTTGAGGAAGATCATGTGTGTTGTGAACTCCTTTTTTTTTTTAGTCTTTGGATGAATCCTTCTACAACACTGAAATTATGAGCTTGCCATCCAAATGGAAAGAGTGTGTTAATAGAGGAAATAAGAAAAATAAATAAGATATTTTTGGACCACATGCTATTTTGTGATTTTTTTATAAATTCGGCTTGGACACCCCACATATATAATTTTTTCAGATTTTGGAAAAGCTTAACGGTTTTTAGAAAACAGCTGCCCTGGCATCAACCAAAGGTCCAGCCAAGCCTTAAGGAGAAAGCATTGAAAAATATTTTATTTGGATAAGGAAAGTAATGCCAGAATGTTGTAGTCAAGGTTCTAAACCTGGATGTGCTGTAGTTTTCTCTAATTTGTCAATTATCTTTTTTATGTACTTTATGTGCATTTTTCATAAGCCCCTGAAATCATTTGTATAATGAAAGTTACACTGTATTGCAACTTGAATAATTTTTCTTGTATGTACACATTGCTTACATTCGTAAAGAGATGATAATAATGTGTAAAAAGAAAGGAAGAATGATCATTGAAAAGCAGGAAGAGGAAATTTAGCAATATAAAAGATGTCATTATTCGCAACCTGTTGCTAGCAGTCCAGTTAGGAAATATTCATGGAATGCTTATGTCAGATTGCCGAGTTGGATTTACTGGGAGGAAATTGACGAGTAGGAAGGATGACACCCGCATAATTGGGATTGTTATGTGGATAGAGGGGAGAATAAAGGGAGGGGAGAGGAGAGTCAAGGATATTCGGGAATGGAGAGACGTTGGTGAAGGAGGCATAAGGGGACAAGCTCCAGAGTTCTGGGGAGATCCACATTTATTGCTGACACTGATAAGAATACTTACTTTCATATCCATAATTAAGGTACTCACGTTTTCCGCGAAGCTGTTTTACATTATTTTATATTAATTTCGGTAGCCACTGCCACCATCCTCGTTGGAATTCGTTGTGTTGTTGCTTGGCACGTTTCTGTTGTTTTTTCCTAAATCGCCGCTAGGTGTGATGCTGTCGCCTGTATGTCTGCATATATGTTTTTCCATCACTTTTTTGTGTAGTCGCCCTTTTGCATTATTATAAATAAGTTTGTTTTGTCCGATTTTAGGCACCAGCAATCATTAGTGTTAAACCACTTGCTAAAATCGGATAGAACAGACTTAATTTTCTGATGCACTGGGTTTTCTTGTTTTGCTATTGGTGGTGGTCACTTGTTGCAAGATACCAGCTGTTGTTCTAATGCTGTCAGAATCCTGAGGTTTGGGAGGGAAACATGCTGCTTTTTCTGCTGCACATATAAGGTCGAGGGTGTTTTTTTTTTTATGCTGAAACTGTTGGGATGTTGAGATTGGTTAGATTAATGATGTTTTTGCTTTGTCTGCAATCTGGGTCGGTCGAACTTTCACTTGGCCACTTTCCTCCTAGGAAGTGGAGTTTCTTGCTGAGAGCACTGATTTTTTGTTTTTGCACAGTTTGTAGCATGTACTTAATGTTTCTGTTTGCATGTTCCCACCTTGCGGGTGGTAGTACAGATTTTAGCCTGTTCCTTTGTTGTTCAAAGATGTGTGATAGTCAGCGAATTTCTGTATGTTTGTCAGATATAACGGCTGATAGAGCACGTTTTTGTGCATTATGGATCACGTTTTTAATTTTATAGTTGTTCACACGCAATTAGAGAAACATCATACTGTTTGCAAGCTTTTAGGAATTTTATGTCCAACTGACGCGCAAGTAATTTACGTTCGTTCCGTTCATATTCCCGTAATTCCTTTACATACGAAGGTTCTGAATTCATACTAAGGGAATGAGAGATGCGGTAATAGATAATTAAGGTACTCACATTTTCCGCGAAGCTGTTTTATATTATTTTCTATTAATTTTGGTAGCCACTGCCACCATCCTCGTTGGAATTCGTTGTGTTATTGCTTGGTTCGTTTCTGTTGTTTTTTCCTAAATCACCGCTAGGTGTGCTGCTGTCACCTGCATGTGTGCGTATATGTCGTCTGCTGTTCACCGGTGTTAATTGCTGCAGTAACGGAAGCCAGGCGTGCTGTGCCTGACCACTATCTATGTTCAGTTCATGGTTGTAGTGCATGGTGGTGTGTGTTTCTTTGATTTTTTTGTCTATGAGAGTGTGTGCTCTGTATTTGACATGTACTTTCTCAATGTTATGGTTGTGGAATTTGATATGCTTGGCAAATCCGGTGGTGGGTTGGGCAGTTTTTGCATTTGGTAGGTGCTGCTGAATTCTCTCACTGATGGTCCTGATGGATCTGCCGATGTAATGAGCCTTGCACTCGCATTCAGCATCATAGGAGCCTGGATTGTTGAGGGGGGAGATGAAGTACTGTTTATGTTTGTTCAGTTGGTCAGATATTTTGGAGGTTGGTTTCTGTGCTATTTGGATGTTGTAGGGGCGGAGGGCTTTGGTAAGGTGGTTGGATGTGGTAGGATGGTAGGGAAAGGCAAACCATTTGGTTTTGCTACTGGGATCTGGTTGCGATGGTGGAGCGGGTTGTGTTGATGGTGCAGGTTGTCTGACTTGAATTTCTTTGCTTTGCTGCACCATGTGGAGAGTTGACATTCAGTATATCCATATTTTAGTGCCAGTTCCGTGATGGTTGCTATCTCGTCCCTCAGGTCTTCTTCTCTGAAACAGTAGGAGAAGACTCTTCGGAAGAAGTTTAGCCATACCTTGGCCTTTTGCTTGGGTGGATGGTTGCATAGTGCATGGATATATTGGTTGCCTGCATCTCGTTTTCTGAAAACTGTGGTTGTGAATTTGTTGCCCGCGCGGCTGATGGTGAGGTCCAAGAAATTGATTTTGCCCTGCTTTTCATGTTCTATGGTGAGTTTTAGTTTGGGGTGGATGCTATCTAGTTTTTCCAACAACAGGTTGATCTCTTCTAGTTTTTTGTATATGACTATGGTTTCATCAGCGTATCGTCCATATCTGATGAATTTGAGTTCCGGAGTTTGAAGTATGCTTTTTTCAGCCAAATGCATTACTATGTTTGCTATGGGAGCCGATAGTGGGTTTCTCATGACAAGGCCTTCAGCTTTGCGGAAAACGTGAGTACCTTAATTATCTATTACTGTGTCTCTCATTCCCTTAGTATGAATTTCGTATCCAAATATGTGGCGAGTTCAATCTTGACGATGTAAAATGCATTTGAATGTGCGAGTTCTTTAAAGTTCATTTAAAGTTGTGTTTTCACCTCTCGCAGCTGAGGCTATGGATGCTCACCATTATTTATTATTAGTGTATAAGTAGGATCGAGCTTACACACCCCAGGAAATCGATCCCAATACCAAGAGTATGTTACCCAAGGAGGTGAGCCAGTCTTTACAGTTTCCGGGTAACTGAAGGTACAATACGCATTACAGAATTATTTCTCTTGTAGTCTGTGGTTGTTACAAGCATAAAAACACAGTTTGTTTTGTTGTGAAGTTTCAGGAGAACACACACTCCCTTCATCAGACATTTATTTATTTTTATTTTATAAATATCTTATGAAGGGAGCATGCATTCTCCTGAAATGTTACAAAATAAAATGTGGTTTTGTACTTGTAACAACCGTAGACTACAAGAAAAATAATTTTACAAATTGAAATTCCACAAAATTACGATTTATGCCTCCACCATCTGTTGACCAGCTGTCCCTTCAGTAATTCTTAGTGATTCTGTTGAGATGTTTTCCACACCTTTGGATAAAAACACAGTGAAGCACAGAACAAGTTGCACATCACCAGAAACTTGCGGGGACAAGTTTCATGTAATTCAAACCCATGGAGTTAAATGGGGGGAAACATAGTGGAACCCCGCTCCTGGTGAGAGGTTCCCAAGAACAAATGTGGTTTGATCTTGGGTCGCTTGTTCAAAGTGGAAAAGACTGTGATTGACCAACCCAAGGTTACCCCCCTTCCCTCTCCCTCAAAGCAACCCTCTTTCCTTTCCTTTTCACGTGCTACTGTGGCATAATTAGGGACTGAAAATGTTTTAATATGAATGAAATGAAAGCTCAATTGGCCACTGTAAATAGAGGTAAACCTGCGATATGTAATAAATTGCATTAAATTAAATACCATCTTGGCAAAAAAATTGAAGCACGTATCTCCATAGATCGGCAAAGAAAATGTTTGTGCCATTTTTTTATGAGTGTGAAAAGATTCATACAGACCGATATATCCCAACAATATTCCTAATTAATCATTTTAACTGTATTTCTATATTCGACGTCCCGTTTTTGCCACTTTGGCTAATTGCGACGAAGAGGTTGAGCGATGATTAGATGCAATTGATGAAGGGACAATCACAAAGAATGCCTATGATTCGAACCCGGAACCCTTGACATCGTAGTGCATGCTAACAACTCTGCCACGGAAGTCTACATTACTCTCGTAATCACCACCATAATGGCACCATTAATACAAGACCCATAGTATGTGCCACAAAAGAATGTTGAACTAATGCCTTTAAATCAACTTGTAGTATTCTCATGTGGAATACTAGTTTTATTTATTTACACTACAAGTCTTAAACCAAATTAAATGTGTGGCCTCCTCGATGGTGCAGTGGTTGCTTCGTTGCCTTGTAATCAAGGGGTCTCGGATTCAATTTCCGGTGGAGGCACATAGTGGTTCGGATCCCACTTTAAACTGTTGGTCCAGTCCCGATTAACCTTACTGTGCATAAAGTGGGCCTAAAACACCAAATCAATCAAAACGAAATAAAATATTTAAATTAAGAGTAAAAATATTAATAATAAATATAATTCCAATGCTACTCGTATTAGCAACACTCTACAGGGTGTTTCTGGGCTGATGATACAAACTTTCAGGGATGATGGAGAAGGGCACATGTATCAATTTGAGACAAGGAACCCTGGTCCGGAAACGACTTAGTCGAAAGTTATAAGCAAAAATCGGTATATGAAGATGTAATACTTTTATTACCTGCACAAGTTTCACAAGCTGCTACATTCACAACAGTTGTTCAAAGTAGCGTCTCCCAACTTCGCTGCAGGCATGACATCGTCGCACAAAGTTCTGGCATAGCCCTACCCATTGGAACAACCCTGGGGTCGTTCGAACAATGTCACAGGCAGCGAGAATTCTTGCCAGGTGATCCTCTTCAGTCTCAACAGGTGTCTCGCCAGAACATTGTGCAATGATGTCATGCCTGCAGTGAAACTGGGGACACCACTTTGAACAAATGTTGTGAAACTTGTGCAGGTAATAAAAGTATTACATCTTCATACACCGATTTTCACTTATAACTTTCGACTAAGTCGTTTCCGGACCAGGGTTCCTTATCTCAAATTGATGCATGTGCCGTTCTCCATCATCCTGAAAGTTTGTATCATCAGCCCGGAAACACTCTGTATGTATTTGTAGACCCATTGTTAATTCCCTCTTGTAATTATTTTATTTGTTAGATTTTTTATGTGTTGTTTCAACCACCATGGTGGAGTGGTTAGCGCAGCGCACCACAACACCAGAGATCCCGGGTTCGAATGCCAGCAAGGGCATGGATGTTCTTTTTGTGAGTGTCCTCATGGGCGATCATATATTTACTCTTATGCTAATTAATAATTTATTTTTAGTTATAGGCATCCTGAGAAACAGTGTCAAATTCATGCAAATGCAGAGGAGGAGGAAGGAGGCTCCCAAGACTTTCTTTCTGCATATTTAAATGTTTTCTTAAAAGTGTATTCACACGAAATTACACAAATATTCGAAACTAATGACAAGTCAATCTTCACTACCAATATCACTGGACATTTTGTCTAAATGAAAATTGCAATAATAATGTATCACGACCACTATTACTGCTCAACTGAAAGAATTGGTGAACAGTTTGAGTGGGAGAAGCTTGTGCGATGGTGAGCGAGGTGTCTGTGCGACAGCCTGTTCATTCATTATATCCTGACATTATTATGGCCTGTCCTGGCTCCTTGTCGATGAGTAAGGGTCCTTGTGCTTCACCGTGTTCTTACCCTTAGTCAACTGACCATGTTCTTCAGGTACTGATTACTCAATAAAATACTATCTTTGCCTAACCACAATCAAATACATCCTAAATTTTTGTTCAGTTCTCCAGAATATTTCAGTCCATCCAGATGTGTAAATCTTAAGATAGAGTTTACTTGAGTTTTACTTCCTTTATACAGGACAATATGGGTCATCGTCCAGTGGCAAAATTAGAGGAATCCACAACACATATCCAAGAGTTAGTCCATACTACAAGAAGTATCAAGCAGCAGATAAACCAGGTTCTTTGAAGAAACCCCAAATACCAACACCAATGTGAGTATTAATTTATTTATTGTTGTACGAAAATGAATTTTCGGATTTACGTTCAGTTTTAAGGGTATATAGAGGTTGATCGGGTTATATCCTACTGAAATGTACAGTGGATGTACCCTATGAAAAGCCATGCTGCCACCACCAGTTGTGCCCCTCATCATAATTTCCACTGCAACAATCTACTTTGGAGCACAGGCATAGGAATTCCATCCCATTCCTCCTCACAGGTTTTCCATTGACCCTTAAGCGTGCGGTGGCGGCGATGTTGTAGATGTCGTTTTAACAGCCCAAATGCACATAAATCCATTAGCCTGGCATCGGGGCTTTTGACAGGAATGTCATGAAAGGGAATAACACAGATTCCTGTTTCGTCCTCCATGTGGATCCGCACCTGGTTCTCGTTGGTTCCGTACAAACGAAGGATATCTGTCAGATAGATTGCAGCCATAATGGATTCCTAGAAGTAGGCAGCATTCACCTTTATGTTTTTCTCCACCTTAAGTATCTTCCACTTCCCCTTGTAACTGTATCCAGTGACAATCATGATTCCCTGCGGGAAACTTTCTTGGTACTGGCGGTAAAACTCGGTACGTCCCTTGCCAGAGGTGTCATGGTACGTAATTGCCCTAAAGTTACCATTATGCATAAGATAGATGTAGGTCTCATCCAACGTGACAACTGTCTTCCATTTTGACCCTGCCAAATGTCTTTCGTACAGTTTGCGGCAGTTGGTCTTTAGTTCTGCAATGTGGCACAGGAGGAGGTTGTGAACCCAGCTCTTGTGTACACACCGCAGGCCAAGACGACGACGAATGATCTCGCTGAAAGTGGACTGCATCACATTGAACCTCTGGGCCATGTCACGTTGGGGTGGTGGATTCTTCCACGAATTCCACGATGTGTAATGGTGAGCGATGTGTCTGTGCGACAGCCTGTTCATTCATTATATCCTGCTGGGAACATTTTCGCTGGAAACTTTGAACGGGCCCCTTTTGTTGGCGAATGTTTATGCATGAGCACCATTTGTGTTTGCCTGGCCACGATATATTTAGCTGTGGTCACTCCGATGGTTAATCCATTTTCTAGACACTGTTTCACTATTCGGTTGTACGAAAAACATGCATGGAAAAGAGCCATGATGTACCCTTCCCATTAACTGTTAATTTTCAGGGGCATTTCACTAGCACGAACACGACGCTCCGGCAATTGCAATCTCAGACACAACACTGGTTTCATGGCCGGTTACAAGTTTCTGGCGCAACTACACACGTGGCAGCAGCGTTGCCAAATCAGTCGGATATAGCCCGATCAGCCTTCTGTTACTAGGTTGGATTTTAAGGGAAATTCCTTTTTTTTATTTTTCAACATGGATCATGGAATAAATAACAATATTGTTGATAATTATCTTCCACCAACAAGATTCCGTGGTTTTGACTCCCCCCTTCCTTTTTTCTCTTTTTTAAAAACATTTTCATTTCTGGTCTCTTTATTGACTAGTCTTTCAATATACATTCCCTTTTTTTTACCTTTTTAAAAAATATCTTCATAGGTCCCTTTATTAATAAGATATCAAATATTTTGTATGACTGTATTTTCCCTAAACAAAACATTCAACAATTGTCTTATTTGGTACAGCTTAGAGGAAAGAAAGAACGAGCTCCTACCTTACCTTCCCTCCATGAGTTTTGGGAGTATGTCGCAGCAATTGTTGCAACAATGCGATCTGGGCTTAAGCAGAGTTGAATAATGAAAGTGTACTTATCTGCTAGATTTAGACTTTTATTGTGAAGTTTTTTTAGAATAGTTTTAATTTTACTGTGTACAGTGATGACAGTATTGAGTGTCAGTGAAATGGCGAAGCCATGCCCAAGTGGCAGCAAGCTATGGAATGCTGATTTCATCAAAATGGATGGTAAGATTATCTGCTGTACTTTACCTTCAAAAAAAGGAAATGAAAAAAGACTGTAGCTTATTTTTGCACTCTACTAAAAATATTATTGAAAGTGCAATATATACCATTCACGTAGAAAGGAATACATTAAATTTCTTGCATTTTTTACTTTACTTCATACGAAATATAATGTGTATCTATTTATATATGAATGGTATGTCTATTGTGCTTTCATTTAGAATAATATTTTTAGTGGAGTGCAAAAATAAACTATAGTCCTTTTTCATTTCCTTTTTTGGCAATAATTTTCCCTTTTTTCGTCCTTAAGTAGTATTTTTTCCTTTAAAATCTGATATCTACTAATAATTTACTGCTTAATGCTTGTGAATTTTTTGCATTGCTTGTTGATTCCCAATTTATGGGTTGATATGAAACACACAATAAAAATAAAAAGATGGCCAGGTGGCTTAATATGAAAATATTGACAAGACAACAATAAAAGTGAGGTATTTTGCTGCATTGCTTCATTTTTAACGTTTAGCGGAAGGATGGGATACTGAGCACCACGTGGCAGCAATTAACATTCCAGTTCTTGAAAACTACACAAGGTATTTCAGTTCTGTCTTTTTTCTTCATTAGTATGTGAACATATAAAGGTATGACTTACGCAAATTACAAAATAATATATCCATTGTTACTATTAGGTATGTGCAAAAGTTCTACCCGTTTTTGATGACGATACAAACTGTAACTCACCTAAGCCAAGCATCAGGTTAACCTTGCAGCAGGTTTTTGCATATGTAGATCCAAAACGTGCACGCAGAATATAGTTCCACTGAGAGACGGGTTATATTCCGACACAACTTCATACTTGCAAGAAAGCAGTTATTTAATTTGTAAAATACAGACAAAATAATACATCCATTAGCAGGTGTGGACTTGATCGGTTGCAGTCACTGTGCAGACGAACTTGGATCCACAGATTCGACAACTGGAGTTTGTATTGCGCTGAGGAATCTCTGAAGCCTAAGTGCGAGTCGAGTAAGACTGAATACGTTGCAGAGTGCGTGGAATCCGTGATACCAGTGTTGCACATCCCACTATTTTAACCCGATGTTTATTGTGATTAATAATCGTGCTATACAGAGGCGAGAATGGCTGAATGGAGGTCTCCTCTTCAGCGAGTGTTATTGTGGGCTTCATCTGAAGGGAAAAGCTCTTCAAATCAAGCAAGTTGTTTAAAATACATAATCCTCCTCACGACAACATGATCAAAGTAAAACAGGGCGTGAGGTGATTTGCCGTCAATGTGCGCACGAACTGTATCCCGGGTGTTGAATGATTTGCGGTTTGAGTTTAGGAAGGGGAAATGATTGTTTGCTGTTTGACGACAAAAGAATGTCCACCGTATTAAAAGATAACCCCATGAGAAGAAACATGTTTATTATTTGGACCAGACGTGCTTTAACTCAGTGAGGGGAGGGGCGGGGGCGTACATGGAATTTTTTTTATATATACCACCGTGCAAAACCACCACCAGGGCTGAAGAAACCGAGGAGAAAGGGAGAGGGGAAGGGGGAGACTTATTGTTTCACCCACTGGCAGCAATGAAGTCTTTGTTGAAGTCGCATATTTACTGTTCCGTGCAAAGAAAGGGAAGGATGATTAGCAAGAAATGGACAGAACAAGATTTGAATCCTGGTTTAGTGATGTGATTCATAAATTGAAACCAGAGTAATAGCAGCAGACAACGCACGTGATTGTATATATCACCAATAACAAATCATGCTTTTTTTTTTCTGGTATAACTTGAAGTGCGCGTGTCTTAATATACACACATGCTCATGGGCGGCAATGGGCAAGGGGGCCGTGGCCCCCCTGGAAAATGAAAGTCAACCAAAAATTATGTATTTCACACACATAATTTCATTTTAGCCACAATAATGTGTGTTAATTATTGCATTAACACAATAAATTCAAATTTAAGCAATGTTTTTTTTAGGGAACTACACTCTTTTGGGGGAAAATGTGACTTGTTTGCCCCCCCTGGAAAAAAAATATCTTCCTTGCCCCTCCCTGAAAAAAATCCATGCACATGCTCTCATGTTTCGAAGATATTTCGCATTTATATTAAGTAATGACACATTTTTTAAATAATTTATGCACCGAAAGTACTTCTAAAATGTTGCTTCAGGAGACAAAAAGAAACAAAAATACATTTCGCTTGACATGCATGCGGGTTTTGATGTGTTCTGCGGTTGGCAATACTGTGGATTTTCTCAGTGTCTGCGATGTAAGCAGCTCGGCGGTTGAGGCAAGACTGGCACGGAAGATTCTGAGCTCAGTTCTCGCGCGGATTGATACATAAAACCTGCTGCAAACTTAGCGGCTTAGGACTGTGTATAATCGCAATCGATGACCTCTTGCCATCTTACCGATAGGAGCTGAATCCAGCACCGATAAAGGCCCTGTGGTTTGGAGTCGAAGAACTTGGTTAAGATCCTCTTCGGAAAACACTGCTGGATGTCCAGCTTCTGTCTCCTTCCCTGAAATTTCGAAACCAGCTTGAACATGTGCTATCGTCAACTGCATCTGATCCATACACTTGCCGAATGTTGCAGCAGGCTGACGCTGCAGTACTACCTTTATCGAACTCAAAAAGTAAACAGTGTCTGATGTCTTCCTTATCGGTCTCCATTTCACCCACATGCTACTCTGTCCACTAAGAGCTCCTCATCCACGCTCACTGCCTGTTTCTGCTCTAAGCCCCCCCCCCCCCTCCCTTACGTGGTAACAGATTCACGCACTGGCAATGCCATCTGTGAGGTCAGTACTCCGCTAAATGGTGACCTGTCAAAAGCGGGTATAACTTTTGCACATACCTAATATTATTAACAAGCGGAGTTATAATAATAAAAAAAAAAATACATGTAGTAATGAGAACAAAAGAACACTTCAACAACATGCAACAATTAGTGGTCCATTGAGGACCTGGGGGCAAAGGCCCAATTTTCAAAATTTTCCAGCATTTGGAAATGTTGCAATTTTTTTTCTTTTTTTTTCTCCAAAGTTGGCACACAGGCATTACATATCCTAAAAGAGTGATATTTTGTTGTGCTTGCCTCCAAATTTGCTCCATTTCATCATCCGCAGGGCCGACATTAGAGTTAAATTGCAGAAATTGTTTTCTTAAGCTGGCAATACTGCCGTTCTTATACACTATTATTATTTTTCTCCAAGATGTATCAGCCTATTTTCAAAGAAGCTTTGCATGGTTGAGTAGCCAGGGTAGCTCAGTTGTTAGGGTGTCTGACTACCATGTGAGAGACCTGGGTTCAATCCCCGGTGGGGGACAATCAGGTTTTTTTTCCACCTGTTCAAGTGGACACCCACCCAGTGTCCTATAAAGTGGGTACCTGGAGGAAACTCTGGGGGATCAAAATTTGGCCCACATTATTTACAAAGAAATGGAACAGTCTGTTCCACATGAAGTTATTAAATTTTTCATCAAAACGAGAACTTACATCATTAGAAAGGAAATTAATAAAAATTGTGAAGTGTAGACACTGCAGAGAAAAGGAAATTAAGAAATTTGAAGATATTGAAAAGAAAAAACCTTGTATGATACTGTACATATTTTCTTGCTATGTAAATAATGTTAAAAGACTCTAATGTTGGTTTGTGCTATTAAAGATTTGTAATAGCTTATTCCTCTTTTCCTCCAGTCAATTTTCCATACAATGTATGTAACTTTATTTGGTCGAACAAACAGTAAATATGACAGTAACTTAATTAGAAAACATAATCGAAAACTTTTCCATTTACGTATTGCTTTTTCATTGGTACTTTCTAATACTTTTTACTTTTGGTTCTACTTGTATGGTTGCAGTAGTGTACGGAGTATTTTATTTTGGTGGAAGCTGAAACTGGAGACTGTTTTACCTGTAGGAAACGTTTGTAACATTATCAAGTACAAACAAATTTCACTCTTCCTCTTTTACTCCATCTGCGTAATGTGTGCATGCATGCGTGTGTGTGCTCTGGAAGGCACATATAGGGAATGCGTGGGTAGGGCCTCACACATTCTCGATCCAGGCCATTTTGGAGGTGATGTGATCAGCACCATGCTCCGGCTGCCTTTACCCCCTAGGCTTGCCTCCAGGTACCTATTGATATGGGTCTGGGTGAGCTCCAGAGCTGCTTTATGCAGGGACAAGGTCTGAAAAATTCCGACCTTAAATCACCCACCTGCCAATCGAACCAGGGTCTCCCACATGACAGTCAGATGCCCTACCAACTAGACCACTGCAACTAACTCCTAGAAAACAGATCACAGCTGTGATGGGATTCAACATGCTAATATAAAAACTGCTTTTGAAATGTAAGAGAAGTGGTCAGAATTATGACAGTGTATGGTTAAAATTGGAATTTGCATTTTACAAAAAAAGTAGGTAATTTTTCCTCCTCTTATGACTATCATGATGATGAGTGTTAATTATGATTATATGAAATCCATGAAAGAGCACTCACAAAGAAATGCCAAGTCAAGATTCGAGTCCAAGCATGCAGTAACTACATAATCAGTCTGCCGCTGCCACTAAGGTTCCTGTGTAAAACTAAGAGAAAGCTATGCACTAGGTTCATGCAAACCAGTAGGACTGAAAAGAGGATTATTACTAAACGACACTTTTTCACAGCAGTTTATTTTGTATTTACAAGGTAACTACATTCTTAACTATTCCCTTAATTTTTGGCTCATGCGTTTGGAGAGGGGTTGCAACCCATCATGCCCTCCCTTCATTACACCCTTGTATGGTTATTCCACCTGTTCGAAGTTATATCGAGTCTAGTTGAACAAAAAAAAAATGCTGTACTTGGGGATGGACGCAACTCAGATGATGTCATGCACCAGAAAGGAGAGTTTTCAGGATCACCTTGCATCCACCTTGTCATCTTTCTACCATGGTTAAAGTCTGTAATAAGCTGAAATCCTAGTACAAGATTCCTGTACTTACCTATGTTACAGCACTGCAGCTCCATTCCACTCCTCCCACCTCCTTCCTACCATATATTTCTCGTTTCTAATCATTCCTGCTACTGCGATTATTATTATTATACTATAAAACTGTAGGGCAGTTGTCTCACATTGATTATCTTCCTTTTACATAATGCTGGAACCCATACACGGTCACAGGGTCCACTTAATGCAATACAATATCTGTCACTAAGAGAAAATGGACAAATTTTCCATTTTGCCTGGAATATGTAAAATTATGTACATTTAAAAGCATTTCAGAAAAATTGATGGTTCCGTTAAATTATGCATCATTCTTATCGTTGTGATTAGAAGTGATGTAAAATAATGAAAATTCAACAACAATGTCACAATTTATCTGATGCTCACAACAATGTAGTTGACAACCAAAGATTAAATTATGCACTACAACTGACTCAAAAATTTATTATCTCAATGCCCACAATAATGAATTTCCACTCCCATGTGCATCAGACCTTTTTTCATAATCATTCTTAATATTGTGGCCATGATTTATGCTGCACCCTGTATAATAATTTTTAGCACTTCAATCTGATTTTTTTTTTACCTCATTGTAAATATGAGATTGTTTTTAAAATAACTGTAAAATATTTTACATATTTATTATTGACAATGACATAAACCTTGTACAGAAAACTAGATATATATGTGCCATTTAACACTACTGCCAGCAATTTCTTTATTTAGCTTCTTGTGGCAGTCAATAGATGACTCTACTTGTTATTACTACAAGTTCTGCACATGTATGGCATGTTATTGTTTCGGATTTCAACATCATCGACACCTTTCCATGAAAGTTACAAGTAAAAGTTCATCACTTAGTGGCAGGGGTGAGTTATTAAAATAGTCCCCAATAAAGCTTTATTCTTTTATTTGTAACCCAAGCATTGTGCTATGTAGATTTTTATATTATTTATATCTCATCAAAAAGTATCAGATTTATCAAGTGCTGGAAGAGATGATCAATTAATTATTCATTCTGACCACTACCAATAACATAAAAGAATTCATATTATGGGACTTTATACATGGTAAGGTATTAATATACCCTTTACACCTGAAACTGAAAAGTACTTAAGTATCCACGAAAAAACAATATACAATTACCATAATAAAATAAGAATCTGTCACTGAGAGAATGAATCTTTAGAGTTTGCCCCTAATCTTCTTCAAAGTAATATCCTAATTTCACATTCACTTGTTCCCACAACCTTTCCCTAATAGGTGCTTCATCATACTCTTTTTGATCACTTTCATATCACTTGTTTTCATGTCTCAAATCATTAATGACATCTTCATTGGGGAAAACAGCTAGGGATTACAGTGAACTCTATGAAGAGTATGCTCTTGAATCTGATACAATCTGCATATGACATACCTTCTTTGATTTTCAAATGTAATCAGTGTACCTAGCCGTATCGGATTGTTGCATTTCTTGAGGAGGTTGGGATGTGTCTGTGAGATCAAACTCAACATGAGGAAAAATGCATCATGCTGGGTTCCCCATATTGTCATCATTGTGCAACCATCAGATATGGCTAGGTATTGTTGCTACAGGCTTCATGCAAGTCTTGATGACATTCTCGTGCATTTTTATCACGGGCCACCTGGATTTTGATTCACAATCGCTTCCACCTTTGTGAACATGTTTTAGGGCAGTACACAAAATGGTGTACATTTCAATCTCGTACATACACAACAGCACTTGCTGCACATACCACTTTTGGTACTCCACACATTGACATATGCCCCAATTGACACGTCATTATCACCTCTTCCTGACAGTGTTGCCACTTTTAAATTTACAGGTCACGTACAACTTCTGCATTGCATTCACCTGGAAATGCACATTTATTAAGAAGGTCAATGAACCATTCAGGTTCTTCCTGCATCATTTTGGATTTTGTATCAGTTATCGGTATCAGTAAATTTTATATCTGTATTTTATCGGTATCAACGAAAATTTCACATTGGCCCATCCCTAATATAAACTGATCTACCAAGGCTGGTAAACCAAAAATAATATTTCAGAGTCCTGTGGTTAAACTGCTTAATTTAATGATGATAAAGTGTCAGATACTTTTTGATCAGACTTCGTAGTGGTTGCTGTGTTGTTGACACCTAATTTAAAGTTGGGAAAATACTCGATTTAGATAATTTTATTTCAGTGAGCAATTGTAAGAATACTTTAGGGATGTGCCAAAGCCAATTACAGATGTATGAAAATTGGCAGAAATTGACATATCGGCATTGGCAAATATCCGATATTTAAACCGGTACAGATTATACTAGAGTTTTACCTTCCAATAAGTTTTATATTCTAGTTTTGTAAGATTTATTGAAAATTTGGTTATGATTCATCATTATTCTAGAGTTTTTGTAATAAAATTATTGCAAACTCTCATTCAGAGGATCAGCCTAACTCAAAATCGGAAATAAAACAGTACATTGCTGAACCAGGATCTGCTGTTGTATTGGAAATTCAAAAATGAGTATTCAAACCTGAAGCAAGTGCTGAGAAAATACTTGGGTATACCTGCTGCATCAGTATTCAGTGATTGAGTGTTCAGTGTTGCTGAACAGATTTGCGATAAGAGAAGAAGTAGGTTACTTCCTGAAGTGCTTCCAATATTCGTGTTACTGAAGTTGAATCTGGCAGCAGTAAATTGCCAACATTAAGAACAGGAATTCATTTTGCATTTCAAAGAACTGCTTGTGTACTAATGTTAAATCTCTTGAGAATCCATGTTCTTAAAGGTTCACATAACCACCATTTGTAGATGCAAATGTACATTCTCATCTCTTGAGAATACGAGGTGTGGCTAGAAAGAAACCGGATTGATGTTGCTGTCGACAAACGGCAAGCACGTCAAGGTCAAACGGTGCATGAGTGTATATCGTGATACCCTGCCTATCGACTGTATGATTGCTCAGGGTGCACGGTGCTCAGTTCCGCTGTAGCTTGTGGACGAAGTGAACCGTACATCTGTGATCTGTCGGAAAAATGTTAATTGTGAAAGTGTAACAGCGTATCAATGTGAATTTTCTTATGAAACTGGGAAAATCTGCCACAGAAACCTATGTTTTGTTGAAGGAAGTGTACGGAGATGAGTGTTTATCATGCTCTCAATTGTTTGAGTGGTTTCAAAGGTTTAAAGAGGGACAAGAAGTGATCGCGGATGACTCTCATCCTGGACGGCCTTGCACGTCAAAAACTGAATCAAACATTGCAAATGTTGGTGAATTGATTCGAATTGGGTACCCGAAGGTCAAACTGTGAACCAACATTATTTCATTATGGTGCTGACGAGCCTCCATAAGCGAGTAAGAAGATGACGACCTGATTTGTGGAAAAGCAAGTCATAGATTCTTCATCAGGACAATGCTCCTGTCCACACGGCATTGTCAGTCAAGGCTTTTTTGGCCAAGTATGGAATCCCAATGTTAAAGCATCCATCCTGTTGGCCAGATCTTGCTCCATGTGACTTTTCTTATTCCCAAAGGTCAGATCAGCACTGAAAGGAACCAGATTTACAACCGTAGAATCTGTGAAAACAAAAGCGACGGAGGTCATGAACATGGTTTCAGAAAATGATTACCAGCACTATTTCCAGCAATAGAAGATTTGTATGGAGCGGTGTATCGATAGTGCAGGGGAGTACTTTGAAGGGGGTAATGTTCGTATTGTACAAAATAACCAAGAAAAGATTTTGTAGCAACAGTCCGGTTTTTTTCTAGCCACACCTCGTATATACATATGATATGCAATAGAAATGTACATAGCAAATTTATTTTTGTCATGCTGAAAATAACATCCCATTTCTGTTTAATTATCTTATGTATCGGAATCGGTTAAATATCGGCATCGGTATCGGTTCCAAAAATTATTGGTGAGTACATCGGCATCTGTGCCTTCATCTGTTCAGCTCAGGCTACAGAAGCGAGTACGATGCATAGGACACACGGTTCTGTGCAGGTTATTTTGCTTGAGGTGCCACCATAGTAATGTATTGCAACATTCATGATGTGTAGGGAAATCCATTAAAAACCATATGAAAAACTCTTTACCTGTGTTGCTTATTTAACTTTCTTGGAACTTATTGATTTTAAAGGCTCATTTCCTTAATTGTGCAGACAATGAAGGCTTTTGTAATCAATGGGTTCCAAGTAAGTTAAACTAAGCAACACATGTATAGAGCTTTTTGTGTGATTGTAACTTTGCCAGTTTTTCATATTATATTTTGTTTTTTCATCTCTTTTCAGAAAATCAGTGACATAGATTAACACAAAAATGATTCAGTATTAGAGGAGTACTTGCATTGTAAACTGGCATCTGTACTAGGTATGTAGTTTTTCTTTGTAGATGTTAAATAGTGGTGCATATCTTTGTTATTTACAAGACTCATTATACATTAAATATCTGCTGATAAATGCAATATATTGTTTTTATGGTCCAAAACCATGAAACAAGCCACAGGAGGCATGTTGGGTAGAAAAGTGTATTTAACTTTGGCCCACTTTTTTAAAATGTATATTGATTTTTTATTGATGTCTGTGTGATTTATCATGAATATACCTTTACAAAATTGTATGGTGTACTGATGAAGGGTGATGAAAGATGATGGAAATAGATCTCAATGTGAATGATAACTTCTATATATGTATGTATTACAAGCAATATGCAATATTTGCTCTCCTTACTGTTCTTCAGAATTTGTGTATTTGAAAATGATTACAAAGTGCCAATTGTGTTTTGAAATATTGTCATAGAACCATTTGTGCCTTATGCCTATATAAATCTTGTTATATTTTCTAAAGATTTTTTATGTGTCATTTATAAACTGAGTGTTCGTTGCCTAAATAAAAATTGTAGAAATATCTGTATTTAAAATGTGAATATTTAGAGATTTGCTTTGTGAACTGAGAAAATGTACAATTCTTTGTATTTTAAAACTGTGGTAGCTGACTCTGGTTGAAGTCAGATTTACTTTTATGTAAGGTTTTAAATGTGTTTGGAAATCAGTTACTGTTTTGTATTCGTTTTGTAAGATTTTTATAAACCCAAAACCAAAATGAACTAATTTGGAAAAAGTATAGAAATTTGTAAAATAAATCCAGAATTTACTTTTATTTTCGGGTCATTCCTCATGAACAATAATTTCTGCTTATTGTTAAGTAGAATATGAAATCTTATGAATTACACTAAATTAGTTTAGTTAAATTAGACCACAGAGGCTTGGAATTCACCAGAAGCAGGTTTCGAATCCCATATACATGTTCCATGTGTACATCAATAATGCGCCCATGTTTTGAAGCACACATCCCAGTTGAGTGGCATCTGCGGCTTTTTGGGACAAATGCAGAAAAAACATCCACTAATGCATTGTGAAACTGTGATAAAGCCAAAAATACACGAGTATGTTCCATACTGCAAAACAACCATGCTCAACGAAATAACACGTTGTAGGCCAACAGAGATATTTTTACCATTCCATTCTTCGTTTAATTAAATGTATAGGGATGTTCAGAAAAACATTGCTGAAAATGCTGTCTGGGTAGGGGAAAAAGCAAACAAGTTTCCTTATTAAATATTTTTTTCTGTCACGGCTACAACATGAAAAGCAGTGACGTGCACTGAGGAGTAGCTAGTCTAGCAGAGATAGATAATCAATCTCGCATCTCGAATTATATTCAAATCACAATATTTATTGTTTTGTTGAAGCCACAGTTCATATGCAACACTTCTTTCACGCCCTTCTTGTCCCTCGGTGCGATCAGCGGCCTAGCTCGCTCTTTCTCCACCTCACAGTTCCAGGTAGAAACAGGTTTCCGAAGGGAAAGGGAAGATTTCTGCTTTTACCTCCCTTTCCCCCTCGCCCCCGCTGCAATGGTTGAAAGCCCGTGCTTTCAGGTCCCCCGGTCTATCTCCTATAGGACAGATAGGGGATTGGTTTCCATTCGATTCCTTTGTAAATTCTCTAGCGAAAATTTTCTGCAGTACTTACGATCTCTGTATTTACACAACATTTTACTTGTACAATATGTATGTATATTATGGGATGTTCTTTTATTATTTATGCAATTGAAACGTCTTATGTGCAGACAAAAATATTATGCTTTTTTAAAATATGGAATAGGCTATGTAATGATTAAATAACAAATATTTGCTCACGCTCTCTCTCACTCTCGTTTTACTAGTGTTTTATTTAAATATACTAATCTCTTGGCCTCCAATAAAAAAAAATGGATAAGCTAAACAACCATAAATACGGATGTATTTATTTGGGCAAGTGAACGCGCGTTCTAATTCTTGTTGTTGGTTTGGTTTATTTTACTTCGCTTTTCTGCCACATTTCGTTGTCGTGAAAATGAGGATGAGTGATGATATGATGAAACTAATGAAGGGACCTCACAAAGAACAATTCAGGCCGTAATTCGTGCCGAGCGTGCATTCTTGTTCCTGTGTGTTGTACTCTGCCTGCAGTGAATAATGAAAAAATTAGAAATGAAAAATGTATCCCAGAACTCAAAAAGCCAAATGAATATCATTGAAGAAAGTAGAAAAAAGGTTTGTTTTGTTACCCATCGCTTTTTCTAGCTCTATAGATTTAATCGGAAAAAGTAGCTAAGAGCTTGGAAAGTCGTGAGGGACAATCATAAACAGAGAATTGTAGGCTCCTGATTTCACAGTGCCCTGCAGATGCACTGGGAGGAAATTATTTGTATTTTCTTCTCTCTTCCATCGCTTTACCTAATTTCTGCCATGACGATGAACGTTGATTAAATTAAACGGGTGAAGAGTGGTTGCAAAGAAACACTCATGCAAAGGCCAGGGCTCGAGCCCAGATCCTTCAGTAACGATATCGTGAGATGGGGAAATTAGGGAAATCAAGCAATGCAAATTTTTTGGAAAAACGTTAATCATATATAAAGATGGTATTTCAAAAATTCAATTGAAAATTACTACTCAGGACAAATGCAGTTTGCTTTGCCGATACCCACGTATCTGAATGGTTAGCGCCTTCCTCTCATGTTTGTTGTCGGCCGACCTCCGTGGGGAGTGCAAGTGGTCCCGGATCTGTACCCGATGGAGGTATATAGTGGTTCGGATCCCACATTAAATTATAGGTCTAGTCCCGATTAGCCTTTCTGTGTATAAAATGGACTTAAAACATCAAATCAACCAACCGTGGGGGAACGGTTACCACAGCACGCTACGACACCAGGAGTTCCGGGTTCGAACCCCTACCTGGACATGGGTGTTCTTTGTGTTTGTCCCTTCATTAATTTTGTCATATCATCTTCGCAATTAACCAAATGTATCAAAGAAGGGAATCAAATCAAATCATTCATTGGTTGATTGTTTGATTTGGTTTATTTTACTTCGCTTTCCACCATATTTGGCTAATCGCGAAGAGGATACGATAAAATTGATGAAGGGACACACAAAGGTCACCCATTGCCAAGCCGAGATTCAAACCCGGCATCTTTGGCTCAGTAGTCAAATCAAATCATTTTTTATTTTCGAAAGTGGGTGGAAGTTGTGTACAATTTGTTGTAGTCATTCCTAACTTTGCAATTTTTCCTGTATTTGACATTCTTCTTTTAGGAATACTGGGCCCTAAAAAAAGGGGGGGGATTATGACCCGTTGGGCATGCCACTCATTGCTACCCCAAGTGTCGACGTCACCGCACGTCACTGATGAAAAGACCGGTAATGTTCCTACAACAATCCCAAAAACTAATTTTAAATAATAATTGCTCCCCACATACTGTCCCAAACCTACCATAGCTACATGCGCCAATTGTTGAACAGTCACAGAAACTTGTGGTTGTAATGGTTCCATTTAAAATCATTGCTTGCTACAACCCAGGAGCATTCGTGATTATACGTCTGCTGCATCTCTGAGGCTTTGGATCATTTCCTCGAAGACTCTGGCATATCATTCATTTCATATTACTGAACTCCCTGCACGTTGTAGGATGATTATAATGCCAGAATCAGCGAGCCTCCGGAGGAAAACAATATACTGAGAACAAGCAATTAAAGAATTAAATTAATGATTAAGATATTGTCTCAGGATATCAGCCACGTTAGTTTCTGACACTGTTCAAAACTTTCGAGAGATAACGTCACTCATCTTCAAGGATTGAAGATGAAAGTAGACAGCTCCTGAATGCTGCTTTCTCCCCCTTTGTAGCGGTACCAGTCAGGCATTATGCTAGAATAGACTCACCACTCCCCCCCTCCCCCCGATCCCTGGCTACTTCTCTCCTCCTGAGTTGTCATTTGCCTAGCAATGACTAACACTGGTTTTATCTGTGCATAATTTGACCAATCATTTTGATAAGTAAACAATTAGCATTATATTGCACTGAAATATAACAGCTGCTGGTAAAAAAAAATGTTTCCACCCGAGATTTAATTTTGGAAACAAACATCTGTTCTACCTTTACCTTGACATCTCCACTTTAACCACACATTGCAGCTCCAGATTAGTTCAAACTGAATATTATGAACGACAGATATATTATTTGCAACGTGATTTTGTCAGAATGTCCAGCTCATAAGCTAGGAAGCAAAGACAATTGTATAAGGTGTGTAGAGTTGTTTTAAAGACCTTGAGACATATCTCCCTAATAGTGGAAGTTGGTTTTGTGAATATTACCATTTTCCTAAAAAAATTATGAAACTCGTCCATAAACTTTCAAAAATATTAAAATTCCCACCGACACAGTTGGTAAGGAAACATAACACTGGCAACCCTGAGCAGAGGCAAAAGAGTGCTAGTGCTAGAAGTTGTTATGCTTAGGGGGTTTGAAGCTGATGTTGAAGAATGTGATCTTCAACCATCGATTCAAAAAAACGAATACTAACTTGACACTTGCATTTCCATGTTCAATTTATTGGCTTCTCCTTCATTTACAAAGTGCATTCAAGTTGTAAGATCTCCTAATTTTATTTTCAGGAATGGATAAAGGTGGAAACATACAGGTTGTTTTCAAAGACGGTGACATTGATGAAGGTTTTGTGAGGCAGTTTTCAGCATCAATAGCTTATAGAAGGCTTGTGGTGCTGACTGACATTGGAAGAGATTTTGATACTAAAGTTGAGGACATTCACACTCCAAAAACAGCACCTTTCGTCGTCACTTATGTGCGATGATATCCATTGGCATTCATTGTCAGTTGAGTGAAACATGTGGAGAAAGAAAGTCATGGATGTGAAGGAAAAAAATGTGCAGAAGTTCGAAGAAGAAAAAATGAACCGAAGCAGCCACAGCCACACATGCTCCAACAACATGATCGTATGAGTGCAAAAAGTGGTTATGGATGGGGGACCTCCAATTGACTTTGGAGGATATTGCCTCCAACTGTGGATCTGCATACACAATGAGAAAATGCAGAAAATTATCTCCTTTCACAAACTTCATCACCAAGGAATGAACACTTTTCTTCAGGTCCACAATGACATCCCTGCATGTTTCACTCAACTGACAATCAATTTGTCTCATCCCATGCATGTGAAGACAGCGAATGAAACACTACTCTTGAAACATACGTCTGAAATGTTTCCAGCATCAGTCAGCACCATGAACCTTCTATAAGTCGGACAATGCTGCCAACTATCTCACACAACCTTCATGCTTACGTTTCTACATTGCCTCTCATGTTGAATACACCTCGTACAATATTTTTAAACTATTCCAGCAACTTACTGTAGTACTACCATGTAAGCAACCCACAGTGTGACACTGTTTTGACTTGCTGCATACATTCATAACACTTTTTTGGTGGAACTTTTCGATTTTGGCCCCAAGTTACACCCATGATGTCGACAGTGCCTCCATGTTGACAGAAACTAGGCATAGCAAAAAAAAAAAAATGCTTATAATATTCAATTAAATTCTTTAATACTTCTCTATATACACAGAAATAATAAATAAATAAATAAATACAGATTTTTTACAAATATCGGATAAAATAAATAACTTGGAAATGTATTACAATAGAATACAATCGCATATTATAAATTATATAGGAACCTCTTACCTTGCATATATATGTCTTTTTAAGTCTTAATAGTTTACAAAATTCTTGAAAATGTGGACCAGTGTGCTAAATAACAGATGAAGAACTTACGTGAACATGAAATTTTTGCAGTCAATGTAATCTACCAGAGTACTGCCTCAGTACCCAAATAAGAAAGTGAAGCAATTGAGGTGGAATTTTTGAGAAAATGACCTGAATCAACAAGTAATAAAGCTGCTAATCATCATAACACGCAAAAAAAATGGATAACTGCAATATTTCATGGTATTATTAGAAGTGGGGTAGGAAGGAAAACTGATGATTGTGTACCTGTATATGAGTAAACTACAGTATTGATTTTCTCCCATGTGCAATTGACAGACTATGGGATATTGTGTGTGTGTTATTTCAGACAGTCGAGCCCATATGAGGGCACCTATCAGGAAGAGAGAGAGTGAGTGCATATTTGCACAGGATAGAATTTAGATCATATTTACATGAATGTTTATTAGACTGTATAAATCATCTATTATCTTTACAGTTGATTGTACTAGAAGGTTTTAGCAACTGACAATTAGGTACAGGAATCTCATTCAGGTAAATGCACAGTGATGGCCTTTTCAACTCAAACTGAGCAGTTGTGAATAGATTAATTTGTTGGTCAGCTTTGTTGTAAATGTAACAACATTAGTGTGTAGGTGGAATTTTTACTTCTGTTGGGGTGCCAAGTTGTTCCCATCCTTTTTTAAAGCAGCACAGAACTAACTACAGTTTGACACATTAATTTATCTATCATAACTTCTACAACAGTTCCAGAGTCTATTAATATTTGCTGTTAATTGAATAAAACAACGATATCTGTGGATGCTGCCGATATTATTCCTGTTTTGCACAAATGAACATTTTTACATAAAAAGTCTGTAAGGCCCACTTTAGATGAAAACATTTACCCTAGAATTTTTGCTAGTACAAATGCTTCCAAAAATAATGCAGCATTTTCACGGAAGCATTTCAGTTAGCATTTGCTATTGTGATGTGAAGCATGCAGATAATGTTAGATATTGTATACAGCACTAAAGGCATACGAGATGAGCCAGTGTCTGTTGTTTAGAATTTAAACAACTAATTATTCTTCCATACGTGTACGGTGCACTATAAAGTATGTATTTAAGCAGTGCCATTGATTTGTACCTAACACAGTTTAATAGGAAACTTTATTCCTCTCGGTTGAATAGTTATCGCCATTACATCTACACTCATTACCAAGAGGTCGCTTCTGATTGGTTATGCTACAAGAAATACTATGGGAATAGGACAGATTCTATTCTTGAGAAATGTCATAAGATTTTTCACTTTACACAATAGTATTTTGGTCATGGCATACAGGTTAAAAAAAGGTTAAGGAAAATACTGTTGTCTAAAGCAGGTGTAATGTATGTAGCCCAAAATGGAAACTTATTTATTTAACCTTATCAGTCCTTCTGTAATGTGCCCTTTTATGACCTGGAGTCCACATGGACCTCGCACTTGAAAACATGCATTTACTGTTGTTTACATGACTTTTGCGTTAATCTAAGTATTCTCTTAGTAATGAAAGTCGATCCAGGTATTTTTTTACACTCATTCATAAACACAAGAATATTATCATAAAAAAACATTCGTTTTGACATTTCTAAATGTTCACTGTGCGTACATCACTGATGGTGTTTCTGGCAACATGGGATATGGCAATTTGTGCATCGGGTCTTCACCTTTCTGTTCAAAGAGCATACCTTTTTATGCAGCTCTTGAATACGTGTTTCAGTTGCTACAGCATGTTTTTTTCTGAATATCAATGATGCAAGTGAAGGGCGAACTACAGACTGGAGCGCTTGGGAGTTCTGAAGTCTTCTCTGTACGAGATCATTGTCCAGCTCTCTCCCAAAGTCTTTGGAAGAACAAGCGACGTCGATGGCACTTTCAAGATTCGCAATCTGAGTACCTCAAAATCCAAATTATGCACCCAGCAATATCTACACAGTCCAGCATGTTGGACCAGAAGACTATAGGTCTTCACAATTTAAAATCGCAATCAAATGACAGTTGTAATGATGTGTACATTGAGTGCCACCTCTCGAGAAACGTACACTGCCCTCTGTCAGGAATCATAGATGGCTCTTGCAAATTCATACAGGAACAATTTACAGTGAGGTGGGAAACTCGTGCAGTGCGAATTCTAGTTTATAACTATGGGGTCCGTGTTGACCCCAGGTCACAGAAATGTGACATTCGTCCACAAAATTTAAAAAATCCTAACAATCCCTGGTATACTATGTGTAGTGAAATTTATATCCTGTGTTATACACATTTAAGGTGAGATGTCACGGGATATGACAACCCAGAGAATGGCATTATTTTTGGCAACTAGCTGCGAACCCCAGGACAAAGTGAGAGGGATAAGGGTGTAATAGCAAGAATAGTAATGGGTAACCAAGGCTGTTTTGCACTGTGAATGTTCAAATCGTGTAGTCTAAGTAAAAATCTGACAAAAGCAGTGTTAATATTTGATGCAGAGACATTTACTCTTGAGTGCATATGCAAATAACCTTTGCAAAAATGGGAAAGAAAAAATAACTAATATATAGTGCTGTAAATTACAATGGAGAATAAGAATGAAAAATCAAAGAAATCTGATGTATGCTGCGACATGTAGAATGAAGGTGCGGTGTAAGAACAAGAAGATTAAGTGGAAGGGGATTTCTAACTAACTCTAGTTTGGTTGAACATTGCGAGTTGAATGCTGTTGCTACATTCGAGCCAATCCGGTATCCAGCTTCACAACACTTGATGGAGTTGTTACAATATTAATTTATGTTTTAGATAGGTGGTGGTGTTTTGTGTATGTGTGTGTACTTCACGTGGCAACAGGTGCTTCTAGAAGCGAGTCAGATGAACTTATTCACCTTGCTAACAGTTGAAGACCAGAAATTGCAACAAATTCGGTACTGCATTGGTTTCTGAAGCTTGTTGGGTTTGGTGCATATTGGAGTCTCATGTAACTTGGGATTTTACTGCTTACTTGATACTGTTTTTGCAACTTAGAAAGTTGCAATTTCTGTCAACCTCCAATGCATGAGGAGACATTCACCATATCTGGGAAATGTGGCAGTTTAATTATTTTTTTGTTGTGTATGACTTTAGCAGTTTCATTATGTGTGAGAAAATGTACATTCAAGCACACAATGTGACAGTTCCCTTCCCCAGCTTACTATGTAAAATGTAAATGAAATTTAATCAGAATTTGTGTTTTATAGCTAATCTTCACGGTGTCAAAGAACCTTTTCCTTTAGTTTATAAATGTTTAATACTGTTTTTATTCTACCTTCTAATATTATTTGCTCATGGCAAGGTTTGAACAATATTGTAATAAATATATATATATTGTGTCAGTTCTTTGCTGTGCCAATTCATTAAAGCTTTGCGTTAAAATACTACTGCATTCATTTTCATAATAGTTGTACATTAAGAGTATTCCAGGTTCCAATAATGACGGCTTGGTGGTCTTAAACTTTGCCAATTAATCAATCTCTTCCACATATAGAAGTCCATTTTGCATATTGTATATCTTATAAAATATGGGCTCCCACTATAGTATAGGTGATGCATTTGAAATGTCACTTCCCGGAACTAATACAGTGGTGTAGAGTAGAATAGAAGGTCTTACTGATTGACTATAGTAACACAATCATTGCATATGTAATAATTGTTATGCTACTGTGATTGCCTGTTTTTGTATAACAACGTTTCAATTTTGCTGTTAAAATTAAAATTCTACATGATGACCATCATATGATGTGAGTGTAGTCAGGTTTTTAGTGCATATGTGTGAACATTTTAATAATTTTGACATTGATTAATGAAACAAAAACCTGAGGAAGGCACTCGTTTGAAGAGGTGAAATGTCATTGCACAAAAACAGGAAAATGCTTACTTAAACACTTTCTTTTGTTCATAAAGAATAGAAGGTATTGACACAAACTTAAACTGTAACCTTTACCTGTGACTGATCTTGAAATAGTTTCCTTTTGAAGTCAACAGTGTATCACATAATTTCAAATTAAACTACATGCTCTACTTATTATCTTGATACATTGGAATGCCAGGTCCCACGTAGCCAAAGTGAGTCTATGAAAGTTACCTTTCAGAAATCACCACCTGCCCAAAAATATATCCTCAACACTACATTATTCTACCAGTTATATCAAGAAGGTCCACAAATTTTCAGGTATGAAGTTGCTGAAAATTGATGAGAACTTTGATGATGATGATTTGTAATTTCTTGAGGGATGCAAAATGTTGTAGATTCTCTTCACTTCCAAATGGCTGGAAAGGAAATAAAATCAGAACTGAAAATATGTTAATAGTAGAACTTCAGACGTTTGGAAGATTAGCATTTTCTATTTAATTACTTGTAATGAAAGGAAAAGTTTCTCATGGAGAGATATATATTTTACTCAAAATACTTCCATTCAAAAATCTAGCACTCAAGTACTTATGATCTTATTAAATTACTTTGCCAGAAGAGCATGTTTATTAAATGTCTCTATGTAAAAAAAGATGTGAACTATCATAACATGTAACTTGACATAAACCTGTTTCTTTCTGGATAGGTTTGAGTGTGCCAGGTGGCACAAAAGTCAGTTTACTCATACACAAATTCAAGGTTATACACAAAATTCAAGTATACATACAAAATACAAGTAGATACACAAAATTCCAGTTTCAGTGGTTTTGTTCAAAGTGTCCTCCATTGTTTGCAATACATTGTGATGAACACAGAATTGCAAATACAATGCAGTAAACTTGTATCATTGTTGATGACATGAAAGAAATTGATAATTTAGTCTTTCATTGCATCCAAATCTGCCGGTGATGATGAGTATACCATATCCTTAACAATTCCCCACAAAGCAAAATCGCATGGCTTCAAATCACAAGAACGTGCAAGCCAATCAATGATACCATGGCATCCTATCCACTTTTCAAATGTGTCATCTAAAAACCACACTACAACAAGCCAGAGACTCAACTGTCGACAAAAGAGTAACGAGTGCACTGTTGCCAGTGTCACACGACGATGTTACCAACGTATACCTAAAAATTTTTACTTAGCACAAGAAGCACATACACTATCGTAATACTATTATCAGTGTGCTTTTTGGGTAAACTGACTTTTGTGCCACCCTGTATATGTAATTTATTGTGAACGCTCCAATCATAATTGCTATCAACATCATTTTATAAAATTATGTTTGTAAAGGCTTTCCTTTATCGTATTCAAATACTGTATAAATCACAGATATTTCCTAGTGCACAATTTATGCACACACCTTCATGTATTGCAGTGTACCATCAGCAATGTCATGTTTGAGTAGAAGAAATATAATATTCATGTAAGTGCAAGAGAAGAAACCTTTAGTCTTTAAATCATAATTCATTACGCTATATGATCTTTAAGATATCTTTCTGCCAAATGGTGGATTCTCTGGTGATACGAATCCTCTGCTCAGCAGAACTTGCCCTCTGTTGGCCAAACTCAGAAACTTTTGGGCAAAGCTTTGTACATTCACACATCTTGCCGAGAGGAGAGCTCTGTAGTGATGCCTCTACCATCTGGAACTAACATCAGAAGCACCAGACTCGCATAGTTCCTCCAAACACACAACATGACCTTGTGTTTTAAATGCCCTCTGGGAGGACACTCAAGAGTCAACCTCACTTCCACGTAATACACCTCGGTAACTGCAGTTTTGCAGGCTCTGGTGTCTAGACCCACAACCAGTGTAATCCTCTTTGGGACTTGTGTTGTGTGCTGTCCAAATGTGTTTGTGATTGTCTTATACCGGGTCTTTCATAAATAATTGAGGGGGTTACAAAAATTTATTGTAAGTAACGTATTGAACTTACGTTAAGGAGGAGAGGAACAATTTCCCCTAGGCCTTTCCCACTGCCGCAGCTGCCAATCACTGTTGCCAACTTCGCTCTTCTGGAGCCAGATCTGGCTCTTTCGTGCACTCGTTTGGCTGTGAACTGTGGCACCCGCCCCTGCCCCACTATGATGCCACCACTGGCTCCGGCCCACAAAGACCAACTTTTGCCATGAGTGTACATTTTGCACGTGACGTGATGTTGTTATATTGGCTGCGTCGTCCCACCCCCTCTTACCTTCTCAGCTACTTTTATATAGCACCGTGGCTAAGGTCAAGATGACAATATTGTTATCGGGGAATCCTTTATTTTCGATTTCATATGAGCATCAGTGGATTATTTTTTTATTATTATTGATTTATTTGGTGTTTTAAGTCCACTTTATGCACAGTAAGGCTAATCGGGACTGGACCTACAGTTTAAAGTGGGATCCAAACCACTATGTGCCTCCACCAGGAAGTGGATTATTGAGATGGGTGATGCCACCAGATCTAGGTGGTGAAAATTAAGAATAATTTTAAAGCTAACAGTAATAGCAGCGCCCCCACCCCTCTGACCCCAAAATTAACCTAGGAGGCACTTTATGCAGCCTTCGTTAATCTAGCTCCTTGAAAGTCATCTTTATCTCTATTAATGGTGAAATTTAGCTCTTTTAATTACATCAGGTTTGGCAACATTGCCAGGATGGTCATAGTAGGCAAGGAGAAATGCATTAGGCTTATGGGACCATTATTTTATTCGTTCTCTCGGGAATATCAAACATCCAATGATGTAGAAAAGTACATAGACCGAAAAGTACACGTTGAACTTTGTCATAGTAGTAGGAAAAGTCGAAACTCCCATTTGATTAGCTGTAACTTGAAGTTGAAATTGATTTTCCATAAGGAATACATGGAATTCTGTAAATATTTATTAATCATATTTTTCAAACATCGTGTCTAGCTTACATATCAACTTGAAAAACAGTTTCCACTTTCAACGTGGAGAGAAATTCATACTCGCTTGCATACTAATCCCTTTTTTCAATAGCAGTGCCCAATCCGACGATATTGAAATAAATGCAGAACTGGTGCGTAATTGTCCCTCTTCACCTTAATGAAACCAGTCTGGAACGAACGAGGAACTCAAATAGTTTCTTCGTACACCTACAAATGTTCAATGGGTGCACCACGGGTGACACGGCACACATTGACACAATAGTCTACTTCTTGCAACACTCGCATCAACATGGGCATGTGGATAGTGTCTATCACTGCAATGATACGCTCCCTTAAGGCTGCGATATCATGTGGCATCGGTGAGACGAATACCCTGTCTTTGATGAAACCCCACAAAAGGAAGTCACATGGTATATGGTCCGGTGATCTTGAGGACCAAAACATTGCACGAAACACTCCGAGTGATGTGGGTGATTTGAGTGTCTCCTAGCGGCAGGGATGTGAACTCTCAGCTTAACAAAACATATACGCATAAACTGTTTGCGTTCCTCTATCATTCTGGACTGGTTTCATTAACGTAAGTTCAATACTTGCAATAAATTTTTGTAACCCCTAAATTATTTATGAAAGACCCAGTATATTTCATCTTATCACCTTTCATCCTCATCTTCACAATTAGCCACCAAAAGTGTCAAAAATGCAAGGTAAAATAAATCAAACATTTATAAACAATCAATGGAAATGCTCTCTTTCGGCCATGTTACTTAATTGCCAGCCTGAGATGGAATAGGAAGCAGTGACATTGTCTTTTACCTTCATCTTAACTTACCTTCATATGTTTAAACTTTGACTAGTCTTGCCTTAACTTCTGAAGAAGCCACATGATGTAGCAAAAGCTTGAGTAATTAAAAGATGTAAGCACATACCTAAACTAGACTTCAGCTACTTAGTGAAATGATATCATATGATGTAAGTTACGCCTTATCTAAGTATCTTGATATTGAATGATGCTGCAGGAAAGTTTTTTGAATCTGTATCAAAAATGTTTGAAAGAATAAATGCGTTACTGCAACAGGTGACAAAAGACAATCTTCAGCTTCTTTTTATAAAAGAGCCAACATTGACGCTATAACAAGCTGCCAGAGGAACTCAAGAATCATAATCCAACCAAATTTAAAATAACAGTAAAAAACTTGCTTTATAGCACAGAGGAGTACTTAGATCATATTTTTCATTAATAGGCATAACCTTTGATTTTTCTTCTATTTTTATGTTATTCTATACTCTTTTATGCTCTTTAATATGCATAAGTATGTGTTAATTCCTTTGTACTCAAAATTATACATGTAATTGACCTATCCCATATTATAGTGCTATTTGTACTTATATGATCAAGTGGATGGAAATAAATCATATCATATCATATCATTAACCTGGCATTGGTCGACATGTTAGCGTTGCACTAACATTGAAATTCATTTGATTATATATGTATTGTAAAATATGAAAGCTCTTTGACATGCAGTCTAGCTGCCTTTTATTTTGCTACGGTTGGGAAAATATAATAGGGTGGTGGGTTCCCTTCCATTATTAGGAGCTGTGCCGTGATCCTGTCTACAAATTGTGAAAATGTTAGTGTAACACTCACTTGTCGACCAACCATGGTGAATTTTATGACAATGTGGCCGCGGTGGCTCAGTCGGTAACGCGTCTGACTACCATGCTCAAGGTCTCGGGTTCGATCCCCGGCCGGTTCAATTCCGGGAACTTTTCTAACGGTGGAAGCGGCCCCGGCGCCTACCCAGCGTCGAATAACATGGGTACCTGGGGGAAACCCTGGGGGGTAAAGGCGGTCAGGGGCGTGATGCTGATCACATCACCCCCACTCACGACCGGATCAAGGAAGTGTGGGGCGTTACCCCCACACCCCCTATACGCCTTCATGGCGTGGTGCTATGCACAGGGGAACACTTTACCTTTACCTTTTTACTCATATATTGTAATGGTTAATGGACAATTCAGACTATGAAAGTGTACGTGAGGAGCAGTGTGATATTCTTTATTCAGAAGATAGTGATGTGAAGCAGCCTGGCATAAGTGATCATGACAGCAACAGTGAAGTATCAGCAGTCAAAAATGACCATCAAACTCTTTAAGAAATGTTCATGGGCCACAGTACACTGGACGTAACGAAACAAGAATGTGGTATATTCACATAATGAGCAAAAAATGATATTAAGATCCAGAAAAGATCAACGAAATTGGAAAATACTGGAGGTGTTAGCAACGTGTTAACATGTGGACCATTGGCGTTACTCCGATATAGTCGACCAATGCCGGGTTAAAATGTGTACCTATTGAAGAAGCATGCAAGAATGCAACCCAACATATAAACATACGTAATTTATTTTATTTCTACTACCCATTAATTTTAACCTTGTATTCACAATTTTTGGCCTTTTACTCGCGAATTGTAACCATATTTTTCTCAAGATACTTCACTGCACCTATTTATGGGACACCCTAATATATAGCATACATAGACTGAGCATAAGTTACTTGGGTCCTGTACCCTGGCTGTGAGGTCTAAGGTGTCAGGCTTCGGGCTAGGGCTACAGGATGTATGCTGGTTCAATTCTCCTGGGAGTGGGCATAACAACTTTACTCCTGGGATTGAGGCTAGTGTATGTAACCAGTGGCCATCCACCATCGTGAGGAAATTGGGTACAGATGAGTAGCATAACCCGGCCATCGATAACTACAACAACGACTGCAGGTTTGTCGTACTGACCACACTGGTTGGATGATCAGCCACCTCTGTTGAGACATGTGGGAGTGAGGTCGGGAGTCAGTAGGTCCTGGCCCTCATAGGCTATTATTTTTTATATAAGTTTCTGTGACATGCATAATGAATACAAAATGAATTTAGATTTGTTCAGGAATGGAAGCAAACCATTTACAAATACATAAATAAATTAATGTAAGTAACACTTAAAATAACACAGTTCAAATTAAAGTACATTTTAACCCAAACACAACAACCTGAACCACTATTCATAAAGAACTATTTTGGCATTTAAACTTAGTTACTGCTCTAATCCATACAAACCATCTTGTTCCAGGCTTCTTTTCTTCAATCTCCTTGACTGCCTCTGGTTTAGTGCATGCTGGGAAGTAGAGAATAAGAACAAATAATTCCTATTCAGGAGATTGGAAAGCTAAAATCGAGCCAGAACTTAGTATTATTTTTAGACGATACTATAATGATCTTTCAATGTTTGTTGTCTTCAAGTGTCAATAAAATATTACAAAATAACAAGTCAAATTGGATCTGTTACTGTAATGAAAGGTATGACTTTTTCTGTTTCGTAATGCAAAGACCAAAAATTTATTTCCATTTTTCAAAATTATTAAATAAATAAACATACTAAAGATTATGCCATAATATATTATTAGTAAATTTTCTAAGGATTACCACTTACGTAGTTTTCAACTCCAACAAGAACATTCTTCACCAATTCCTGTGAATCCAGCTGCGTCTTCTGCAGAGGTAGATGGAGACCCATAACGTCCAGGGATCTGGTGGTATTTGTGTTAGTGTTGTTCATATTGTTTCGCATTAGCAATGCCAGAAGAGCTTGAAGCAGGAACGCAAGAAAAGCCAAGCCTGACAATAAGGCCAATGGATCCAATCCTGCAAAAGTTGTGCTAAAAGATAGAAAGTAATGGGTACTGATTTATTTTTGTTAAAATATTCTTTATGAAATATGGGTAAATGGAAATGTACCGTGCGTCCATTTCGATCTTCAGCCGAGAGATCGGGAGAAGCGTGGCGGGTGGCACTGACTGAGATGCCGACATTTGCGGCCTGTAATGCAGTGATTTATCCACACCCCCCTAACACCCCCCCAACACCCCCCCAAATTTTGACCAACACCCCCCAAGCAGAAAATGGCACACCCCCCTGCAGGGGGTGTGTAATTATGAATTTCAGTATCAAGATTAGCAATAGCAATTCTCCAATATGAACAGCTCTGCAAGGATCGTAATCCAATGGTCCTTTCGAAGTTTCGTTGAACTGGAACTAGAGTGTCAAGGAAGGAGGTTGGAATAAGTGGAATGTTCTCCATGGTCATTTCCTGGAAAACGTCACCCCCTTTGACAAAGCTGCGGTCGCCTGAGGGACACTACCATCTGGTAAATGTTAAACTGACCTCTTGCTCTCCTTCCAGAGAGCATATCGTACCGCACACAGTGTTGGCAGTTCAGCGTTTCAACACCTAAAATAAAACATGACAAATTTTGTGAAATCAATCCCCGAGTCAGTGAAATTTATATTTTGTTGCATTTTCTTTTGTTTCTTTCTCATGAAAAACACACGATAAAAAAATAAAGGAAGACATTCAAAGATGTAGGTTTAAGGTTTGACTCCTTATTGTGACTTCTCCTCGCACTTCCACTGTTATATGGTTAGCAACACTAATTTTCGTTTTTTTGTAACTTGTGGGAGGTGGACGATTTTGAAGTGACAGAAAAGGGAGTCAAGTGTCTTGGTTGGGTCAGCCTCAGTGTACGATCTTAGTTCGTGTGTTGTGGTGACCATGGCTGAAACTTTCATGCAGAAGTGGCTGAAGAAGAAAAGAGATTCTCAGGGCGAGAATGAAACTAAAGACAGAAAGAAACAGAAAGTGGTAAGTAGGAAAACAGTGTAATATATATACATATATAAGTGTAACCAGTGATGGCGAGTAGGGGAAGCTAGGGGGCAGTTGCCCCCCATCCCCACTTTTCGCCACTTTTTCCGCCGCACTATGCTAAATCTTATATACAAAGGGAAATGTACTGTCTCTTCCCCCCAGTTTTGCCACCTTCCCCCCCCCATCGGTTTTAGAACCCAATCGCCGCCACTGAGTGTAACCAATATAAAATTTACCGACTGAATATTCGATATAAAATGTCAAATATTTAATGATGAACCTAAGTAATTCATTCATGTCCATAATTGCTGTACGTATGTGACTATGTGTACGTCTCTATGAGTTTCTATCTTCGTAAAAGAATGAACGTTTTAGCTAAGGTGGGGGAGGGGGTTTGAGTAGTTGCCCTTGCTCTAAGGCCAAATGGTTGCTGAACAAGCAATCAGATAAAATAGAAAAGTGTTCGGCCACGGAGGTCGATTTTCTTAAAAACACCCATGCCCACACAAGGGATGGCCAGATTGGGATCCGTTTTGCCATCCCACATGAGCGCTTCTTTGGAAAGTAAGAATGTGTTTATAACATATTGTTACCTGCTAATACACACACACACACACACACACACACATACACACACACACACACACACACACACACACACACACACATATATATATATATATATATATATATATATATATATATATATACACTATCTGGCCATTCGTCACCGGACACCTGGAACGAGTACTTTAATCCGGTTTCAGGCATCCGTCAGTATCGTGTGGGGCCACCTTTTGCAGCAAGTACAGCCGCAACCCTCTGAGGAAGACTGTCCACCAAATTGCGATAGGTTTCGATGGGAATCCTGCTCCAATCCTCTTGCAAAGCGGCGAACAACTCTTTAGTGTTTTTTGGGCGGTGTGGCCTGGCTCTCAACCGGCGCTCCAACTCGTCCCAAAGATGCTCAATCGGGTTGAGATCAGGACTTTGGGCAGGCCAATCAAGTTTTTGCACACCCATATCCTCGAACCACGTGTTGATCACACCTGCCGTATGACATGGGGCATTGTCGTGCTGAAACAGATAAGGACCACTACCGAATTGTGCCCACAATGTCGGTAGTGCAGAATTGTCCAGGATCGTTAGGTATGCATCTGCATTCATGTTTCCATGCACTAACACAAGAGGACCAAGACCATACCAGGAGAAGCACGACCACACCATGATGCCACCTCCGCCAAATTTCACCGTGGGTACGAGACACTCTGCTAGAAATCTTTCTCCGGGCATACGCCACACCCACACACATCCATCGGACCGCCACAGCTGGTAGCGCGATTCATCACTCCATAGGATGGATTTCCATTGCTCAGGGGTCCAATTACGGCGTTGGTTGCACCACTTGACACACCGGCTCGCATTGCGGGATGTGATAAACGGCTTGTGAACAGCTGCACGACCATGGAAACCAAGTGCACTGATTTCCCGGCGGACAGTACGATCACTTGCTACACTACTGGTAGCCGCATGAAACTCTTGTGCCACCGTCTGGAGCGAGGCCATCCGATTTGACTTCACCACATGTTTCAAGCTTCGACGGTCCCGATCTGTTAATATTTTCGGTTTAGGTGGTCTGGGTGGGCATTTGACAACCCCCTCCTGCTTCCACTTCCCGATAACATCACTCACAGTCGATCGGGGTATCGCAAATTTGTTGGCAATCTCCGTGTTGAATGCCCAAACCTGTGGGCTCCGATAATAATTCCTCGTTCCGCATCGCCAAGTTCGCGTCGTCTGTCCATAGTGGCTGCTCTACCTACTGTGCGGCTGTTCTCCACCTGCCATGCCTTTTATAGCTCGTGGTCACGTGCCCAGGCGCTTCCACATGCCTTTGGTGGGGTGTCCGGTGACGAATGGCCAGATAGTGTATATATATATATATATATATATAATTTTAAGGAAAAAGAAAGTATTTTCAACACAATGAAAGCTCCAAGCAACTACGTGGTAGGGATGCATACATATGGTACATATATATAGATAGATAGATAGATAGATAGATAGATAGATATAGATAGATAGGTAGATAGTGTGTGTATGCGCGCGTGCGCGATTTGTAATTAATACACTTACAAGGGAGGTCTAAGTCTCCCCTCCGATTTCCATGAAACTTGGCAGGTGTATAGAGGGGCCCAAAGAAAGAAATACGTGTTTTTGTGTTTCAGCTAAAAAAAAAACTGTTTTGGGGGCAAAGAAACCCTCAAATGTCAAGATGAAGACAAATTGACGCGGGGATCTGACCACTGTGTGCCACTCCGATTTCCATGAAATTTAGCAGGTGTATGGAGGGGCCCAAAGGAAGAAGTATGTGTTTTTGTGTTTCAGCTAAGAAACGGTTTTAGGGGGCAACCCTCTCCCCTCAAATGTCAAGATGAGGAGAAATTGAAGTGGAGATCTGACCCCGAAACCACGTAAATATGGCATAGGAAGAAACAGGGGGCATAGGGCGCCTCTACACACCTGCCAAATTTTATGGAAATCGGAGGGGGACACAGGGGTCAGATCCCCACGTCAATTTGTCTTCATCTTGACATTTGAGGCGGGTTTTGCCCCCTAAAACAGTTCTTTTAGCTGAAACAAACAAACACGTATTTCTTTCTTTGGGCCTCTCTATACACCTGCGAATTTTCATGAAAATCGGAGGGGGACACGGGTCAAATGCCCACTTAAATTTGTCCTCATTTTGACATTTGAGGGGGTTTTGCCCCCTAAAACAGTTTTTTAGCCGAAACAAAAAATACGCATTTCTTCCTTTCGGTCCCTTTATACACCTGCCAAGTTTCATGGAAATTGGAGGGGAACACAGGGGTCAGATCCTTACTTCAATTTGTCCTCATTTTGATATTTGAGGGAGTTTTTGCCCCCTAAAACCATTTTTTGGCTGAAACAAAAAAAACACGTATTTCTTTCTTTGGGCCCCTCTATACACCTGCCAAGTTTCATGGAAATCGGAGAGAGACTTGGATAACCTCCCTTGTTAGTCTTAAACTTTGTAATTATATAACACTGCATATATTTTAATGTTTTACTTTAATTTTTAAAACTGTAACTGTAGAACAATTGTATAATTTTTGTATAACATTTCTATCTTGTTAAATGTGTTAAAGGTTTCATCCTGGAATGGAATGTCTCAAATTTGTGTGTTTCCATTTCCAATACATTCGAATGAATACATATTCATTTCAATGGCATTTACAAAATCACCTCTGACATTTTATGTTAAACAAGTAGGGTTATTTTGTGCACGAGTGTGTTAGCCGATGCGTAGCAAAGTATTTTAGGAACAACACTTGAATAAAAATCTTGTAGGACTAACTAATGAAAAATTTCTTTGTAATTTAAGATCATAATACCTTTTTAGGTGTGGTAATATTATAATGGGATTGAGATACCAAACTCTCGGATCCGGATTTTCGGATCCGGATCCAGATCCGGATCCGTTTGGCCATCCCTAGCCCACACCAGGACTCGAACATGAGAACTTCGAATTCAGTCTACCACTGATGCGGCTAATCCTTCGGCTGAGCGAAAACACTGAATTCCAAAATAGAACAGAAACAAATAAGACCAGCAAATACGCATATCTCACTTCTCCTCGTAGACAAAACTTTGTTGTAAGTGGTGCTCACAAACTTGAGACAATATTCATTCATCTGTTTCAAAGCAGATGTTATTATCCTCACAGGAATATTTTGTTATTACCTTAATAAAAGGGCAAGGACAGTTTACTTTCCATTGGTAGATAAGGTTTAGCATAGTTCTGGGGCAAAAGTGGTAAAAAGTGGGGGGAACTTCCCCCACGCCCTCCCTAATCGCCGCTACTGGTTCTGTCATTTATCAGAAGTTTAAAGTTTCATTTAAGCCCACTTTATGCTCATGTTAATCGGAATGGGATCTACACTTTAAATTTGGATCAGAACCACTGTGCTATGTGTCTCAAAAGGGGATCGAACCAAGGACCCCTTGTGCTTTGTTTATTCAATCTACTTCTTATATCTATTGGCTGAATTTACCGTGGAAGTGGGAGCAATTGTGATAACATGTATTCCAGCCCTGGACCTAATTTTTTATAAAACAGTACGCTAATCTCTCGAACATGGAAGTCAGCTTATTTCCTGTTCATAGTAGGCTACTGTATATTGTTTTACATAAAACAGTGCAAGTAAAGGCTAGAATTTATTCTCGGTGAAGTAAGACACCCGACCGAAATTCGCCAATCCCAACTGCAAATTCTGGATCCGCCACTAGCTGGAAATTGGTAGAAAGTTGATGGTAAGGGCCTAAGGGGTCACAAATAAGACAAGCAAGCCGTTGATCTTAGTAGTCGAATTTTCTCAAACGATTTAAGTTCTGTGAAAAAAAAAAGCATTTTGTTTGTTGAGCTATTGTAAACAACTACATGGGGGAAAAATGATCGATATAACATAACTTGAATAATAAGTAACGGAAGTTCAGTGTTCAAAAAGTTGATGTATAATTGAACTCAAAAATACAGTTATCCGAAAATAATAAATTATTATTAATAATAAATTGTAACACATTTTCTTATCGGGAGGGTGGCAATACCGTCCCCAAGCCACACGAGTGACACGACGACAGACAGGGAGAATCCCATGAACATTAGTTGAACCAATCAGCTTGGTTCAATTGCCATGCTGACGGGAAATTCTGGGTCTCCTTTATCGCACAATGTGACAGAAACCTTGCGTTCTGACGTCACAGCAGAAAGCTCTCATTGTTACGCTAAATGCCCAAGTATGTAATCGTCCGGAAAGGGATGGCCCCCTTGGAGAATGAAAGTCAACAAAAATTATATATTTCACACATATATTTTCATTTCGGACACAAAAATATGTGTTAATTATTGCTGGAACATAAAGCAATGTTTTTAGAGGGGACAACACTATTATGGTAGAAAATGTGCCTTTTTTGCCCCTCTGGAAAATAATACCTTGCTTGCTCCTCCCTGGAAAAAATCCTGCGGACGCCCATAAGTATGTAGATATACTATGTTTTGATATATAGAGTGAGAGTATAACTTTGTCACAGGATAATATGTATTGTTCAAACTGAAAATATGGAAAATCTTGAAGTTAGTGGATAAACGAGATAAGGCAGGGGTCATTTGTCCACCCTTAGAAACTACTGAAAGGGGAAGGGGGTCCATTTTCACCTCATTCAAGAGTCATTTTGGGCCTCCCCGATGGCGCAGTGGTAGCGTCGTCGCCTTGTAATCAAGGGGTCCCGGGTTCGATATCCGGTGGAGGCACATAGTGGTTCGGACCCCACTTTAAACTGTAGGTCCAGTCCCGATTAGCCTTACTGTGCATAAAGTGGACTTAAAACAATAAATCAATCCAATCGAATCCAAGAGTCCTTTAATTTAAAACAAATCTTCTAGTAAACATATTTTCATGTGGATCGTAGTTTCCGATTGGATTCTCGAAAACAGTTTGCCTGATTCAGCGTGTGCTATCTTCTTAGGCCAATATGCATATAATGCAAACTGGTGTAAGGACAACAATATCATCTCACGTAGAGGATCAAAATATCAATCTCTATATTAATTCTACAATGTAAGTCTGTTAAAGAACGGTAGATGAAGTGGAGATAAGAAAAACTGTTCACATAAAGATTCGTACATTTTTTCTTGCAATTAAAGGATCAATCTCGTCTAACGTATCTTACCCCCTATTCCCATTTATTTTTTTTAGGAATAGTCGCTACGTAACTCCTCCGCCCCAAAGAAGGCACAAGGAAATGGAAAAATTAACATATCTACTACTCCCCCTCTTATTTGTATTATATAACGTCGCGTTTTCCTCCACTTTTGGCTAATCGCGACGGTGGTGATGAGTAATGATGTGATGAAAGGGCACTCGCAAAGAACACCCATGCCCAGATCGGGAATCGAACCCGGAACCACTGGCGTCGCGCTACGTATGCGGTATGCTATACTAGCACCAAGATTTCTGAAATTTCGGAAAATATGCGAAGTGCAGGCTTCGACCAGCGACAGCGTAAGAAACTTGGAAGATATATATGTACTATGAGCACCAAACCTGACCTGCCTAACCTATCCACGTAGGCATATAGTAGCAGAAATAACCATGTAAATGGGTGTGGCCGTTTAAATGTTGTTTATTTAAGCTATTATATGCCTACGTGGATAGATTAGTCAGGCCAGGTTTGGCGTTGTTAGCATTTATTTCCAAATTGGTAAGGCTGTCGCCAGCCTCTCGTTTCCCCGTGACTTACTGCTCTCATGCCATGGTTTCAAATGAGGTGGTGAATGCACAATTACTCCATCAAGAAGGCTGACTACTCCGTTGTGAATTGTGATTCATGCATATGCGTTGTAATTGTACCTGGCCCCAGGAACATTTTCTTCATTTTACCTTTTCACAAAACATATGTCTTTGTGTTTGCGCTCAAAGTAAGCTCATCTAGTTCAGAATTGTCCGTCCTGCAACTTCTAAAGAGGCAAGTGATGGCAATTATCTGCATTTCCCCCCATTGATCGCATTTGCTCATTTTCCCGATTGATTACATTTGCTCATGGTCGCAATTTTGATTGAATTGGTGTTTTTATTCACAGTAAGGCTAATCGGGACTGGACCTACAGTTTAAAGTGGGATCCGAACCACTCTGCCATGTGCCTCCACCGGGTATCGAACCTGGGACTGCTCATGGTCGCAAATGTGTAGATTCAGATGTTGCTTTGATTTCTCTTTCATCTAATTTCATGTAATTATAAATGAAGAATCATGAACGAAGAATAACAATTATATGATATAGATGAAAGAAGTACAATGGAACAGCCGAATGTACGATATTAAAGGGCGTTAACAAATTGTAAATGTAAAATGACGAAAAAATCCTGGTGGCAATTACCTTAAGACCCATGTAAAGTTAACATCTGATACAACAAAGAAGGAAAATGGTTATTCAATTAATTAATATTTTGGTAACAGTTGATTACAATGGTCCCATCCCTTTCTCGTTCTCAGGAAGATGAAGTCCAAGTAGATTCAATGAAGAATCCCCCCAATGGAATTCCAGAAAATAATGGACATTCGTCTAGCGAAGATTCTGAAGAAACTGTACTGCCAACGGTTATTGCAGGACACTCTGTTACTAGTGCATCTGAAAACCGCAGGAAGGGTTCTTGGTATAGTGTCTATCCGTGGATTGAACGTACCCCAGAAGGATATAAGTGCACCGTATGTTCAGAATGTAGTTCAATGAAAACTGGACCGTGGGTATCGAAGCTGGTACCATTATCTGCATCAAAAAAATTAGGGGACAAAGCATTGAAGCACGAGAAAAGTAGGTTACATATGCTTTCTTGTGCCGCATCGACATCTAGATCAGCTGGTGTGAACGTTCGGTCTCAAATAGTACGTTTTGGAAATGAACAAAGTCAAAAGGAAACCAACATAGTAAAAGATCTTTTAAAATTAAGTTATTATCTCTTTAGATCAGAAATTCCACACACAACAAGTAACTGGCCGAATTTAGTGTCCACAGCTGCGTTTGTTGATGGTAGTGGTGAGCTTGCAAGGAAAATTCAAGCCAGTGCACAGAATGCTCACCGGTTGTCGTCAACCACGACAACAGACTTCCTCGAAGCAATCGGAGGAGCTGTTACAGATTTAACTTCCGAACGCTTAAGAGATATACAGCGTTATTCCGTAATGGCAGACGAAAGCACAGACGTGAACGGACGTGAAATGCTTAGCATTTGTGTTCGCCACATATCGTCTAGAGATGATCTGCACCAGGTTGAAGAGACATTCTTGTCCGCAGTGCCTTTGGAATCCACCAAGGCTGAAAATATTACAAAAACATTAATAGGTGAACTTACACAAGCTGGATTCGATCCTAAAAACATAACTGCTGTATCATTCGATGGTGGGGCTAATTTTTCAGGAAAAGTAAATGGCGTGCAGGCAAAATTAAGGGAGTATTCTCCTAACTTACTCTTTGTGCACTGCAGAAGCCATCTTTTGCAGTTATCTCTTGTCCACAGCTGTCGACAGATGGCTGAAATAAAGAGAGTCCTGAGTGCCCTTAACAAATTGTACAGCATGTTTAGAGGAAGCCACAAAAGACTGACTGTTCTTCAAGAAACGGAGAAAATTTTAGATGGCACCTCTCACAAACTCGTTCAACCCGGAGAAACAAGGTGGTTGTCGTATGAAGGCAGCGTGAAAGTTGTTGTGCAGCATTATGTATCGATATGTGTTGCTTTGGAGCACATATACATGGAAGCCGGAAATTATTCATCGGATGCTGGTGGGCTCCTGTTGATATTTCGGAAAAAATCAACTGTGTTTTTCTTAACACTCTTGTCAGTCCTTTTGAGTTCTCTGGCTCGTTTGAGTAAGAGCCTTCAGTCTTCAACGGGCAATATAACAGAAGCCATGGCGTTAGTAAAAGCAGTACAAGAATCTATTGCTCAAATTCATATGAAGGACATTAAGGCAGAATCCGATGAAATCATTTCAAAAGCAATGGAGAATAACATCTACATGGAAAATGACAATATGGGCGAGAAAGAGATAATGAATCTAGGCATGAAGTACAGAGATAATATTGTACAAAACATGAAAATCAGGTTTTCCGACGATTTTGAAGAAATGGCAAACTTCCATAAAATTTTTCTTGAAAAGCCAGATAACCCAAATTTCACGAAGATTTCAAAATTGTGTGGTACCAATGAAAAAGACATGAAAGATGAATTCAATATTTATCGAAGATATAATGGAGACCTGGCATCCCAATCAAACCTGCTCAACCTTTCATGTAGAGAGGAAAGAAAATGTATGTTCCCTGCTCTTTCTGCAGCAGCAACGAGAATTCTTCTCCTTCCTGTAGGAACTGCAAGTGTAGAAAGGACCTTTTCCACAATGAACAGAATTCTCTGTTCAGAGAGATCCCGATTGCTTCCTGCGCATGTGAATGCCCTAATGAAAATTTCTATTGAAGGTCCGAAGATTCCAGACATTAGAAACGCTTCTGATGCAGAAAATACAGCATATAGAAATTTAATTGACAGAGCTTATTGTAAGTGGATGGAGAAGCCAAGGCGATAGGTTTCCGGACGGAAAAGTGTTTCAGTGAGAAATTGAAAATGATAGTACTTTTTTTTCTTTTAATTCTGAGAATTGTTTGCGAATTATTATGAGAATGTAATTCTGCTTAAATTTTCTTCTCAGACGTGAAAAACTTTATTTTGAACTTTTTCAATGTCAATGAAAAAAATCAGTGAATATAAATATTTATTTTACCAACAATTATGATTGGAAGTCTTTTCTAAGAATTTCAATTGTCACTTTCAAGGATCTTGTAAGAAATAGTCATGTACAGTGGGATGCACAAGTATTGTTCGGCAAACTGCACATGAGTATTTTCATTAAATTTTTCTCTTGCACCCTGCGTGTTTTAAAGACCTGGATTTTTGCGTATGTTGGCAAGAAACCTGTCAACAGCTTTTTTGACGTTTTGTCTCAATTCTGAAGCATGGTGGCGGGCACTTTCCTGGTAATACTTATTCATCCCACTGTACAAGAGACTTCATTTTTTTGTAACAAATCTTAGACGTTTGTTGTGATCATTCTATTTTATCGTTATATGTATATTTTTCCTATAGCTTTCAATATGCACATAAATTTTGATTTATTATCTTGTTATTGGTATTAATGCAAACACACATTATTAAATTAAAAGGAAGAACTTATGAGCATAATTTAGCCTTGGAAGTTGCCAAATTTTCCAATTGTACATGAATTTTGTTACTAGGTTAATCACTTTTGTAGTGATGAAAGAAACCAAGTGTTTATATTCTTAGTACTTTGAGTCAGTTTGATGGAATAAAATATATTGTGCAAAATATGTGGTCTTAAGAGAATTAGAATAGATGAGATAACATGAAAGCTCTTTCTGTACAGTGTAGCAATATAATGAAATGAATATTAAAATAGAATGACAGTAATGTTTAAATTATGTTTATACAAGTATGCAATGTACTATATAATGTTTCAATTTCAGTTATTGTTAAAACTTTTGAACCCTGAATTTGATGTATTTTTAAAAATAGAAATGTTTCAAGTTTATCGTGTGTTAGAATAATGTTTAACTTCACCAATTACATCAGTAGTATCATTTATAGATTACATATTTGCATTTACTGAATTTTACAATTATTTGCGTAAGACAAAAATGCATACATCAATGAGTATGTTCTAAGTCATGTCTCTGCGTATTTCAAAGATCCAGCAGGGTTGAGTTTTGGGAGTTCTTGATTACACAAAAAGTGATTGTTCTTAAGAATAAAATTTCAATATATTCATGAGATAGTAAAGAATATTGCTTTCTTTTGATTTTTGTAATTTAGCGTCGCATTTCTTTCACTTTTGGCCAAACTCGACGATGAGGACGAGTGATGATGTGATGAAATTGATGAAGTTGATGAAGGCACACTCACAAGAAACACCCATGCCCAGGTCGGAATTCGAACCCGGGACCCCTGGCGTCTTAGCGTGCCGTGTAAGGAATATTACTGCCTGGGTTGTTGTTTGTGTTGAATGAGCAACCCTACATCTTGTTACCTTACGCTCCGAATTCACATTCTGTTGTGGACATGAGTGTCACTTTATCAATGCCATCTATCCAAATCGCGTCAACGTAACACAAGAAACATACAAACACAAATAAAGAATATTGCGCAAGTATTCCTAATTCGTAATCGACCTCCATGGTGTAGTGGTCCGTCGACTCACGTGGCGAAGTGGTTAACACAGCGTACTACGACGCCAGGGGTCCCGGGTTCGAATCCTGGGTAAGACATGTATGTTTGTGTTTGTCTTCAATATGAAAACGGAGAATAGAGTAAAACTGATGCATACGAAAAAGAGAGGGATAACTACCGTAGAGCAGTTGTCCTTTGATTAAAAAAGAGGAGAAAAAGGAGTTTACCACATTGCGTTACGATGCCAGGTGTCCCAGGTTCAAATCCCGGGTATGGGTCCTTTTCGTGAGTGTCCCTTCATCAATTCCATCACATCGTCACAATTAAACAAAAGTGGCGGAAAAGTGAAACAAAATAACCTAATCATTAAATAACAAGTTCCTAATTTATATCTAACTAGCTTTTGTTCCTGAATATTCTCTCGTGTGTTTTGTCCAACCAGTGTAAGGGGGGGGGGGGGTAGGGTTTCTGCCAAACTCCGGAAGCATCTCTGCACGGGTTGAATCAGGGCGATTACTTTCAAAACGGCCGAAAATATACACTTAACATCCCCAAACTTACACCCCCCCAAAATTTTTCAACACCCCCCCAAGTGAAAAATCCTGGATAAACCCCTGCTGTAATGCCCGCTTATTTTTATGGACATATGCAGACATTTATATAAATATTGCAAAACGAGCACTAACCTGTGTTATAATTTATCATCTGCAATTCATCCAAGTTCTGCCCTTATATACACAAAAAAATACGCTTTAGAAACGATGTTAAGAGCCACAGATAATAGAACATTTTAATCATAATTTTGACCAGTAACGTCCTGCTTAAGTTTATATCCTTGAAAGAGTTTTGTGGCGATGGGAATCGTTTGGAGGTTTCGAATGTGCAACACTGTATGAAGATTACGCTGCAGACGAAACCTTTAAAAGTGAATGGTTTTCGTAAGCTTCCTTGCAATCCGATATCTTCGAGCTCGAAATTTTTTTGTTCCTTCCTGACTAGATGAAGACAGAGCTGTGAATATAGTGGCGAGCAATGAAAACCAAGGGCGTGTTAATTTCGTACTGTGCGCAAGAGTGTTATTCTTGGTTACTTGCAGTTACTTGTTTGTGTTATTGCAGTGTGTGTGTGTGTTGTGTCAGTTAGACGATTGGAATGCCAGTCGCAAGGTTCACGTTAGAACAAAGATGTATTATGTATGACACGTACATGACAACAGACTTGTGTCGAGACGTGTGTAGGCAATTTGTACAGAAATTCCCATGCGTTTCAACTCCACATAAAGATACGGTTAGACATCTTGTCCTTATATTACGAGAAACTGGATCGTTAAATGTTAAAACACCTAAGCAAAAACAACGGATTCTAACCGAAGCAAAACTCGATGATATTGGTGCAGCGTTAGAATGTTCTCCAAACAAACCTCTACGCTGTGTTTCACAAGAGCTGGCCGTGTCAAAATCATCGGCACATACAGCCACTAAGCTACTAAAATGAAAACCGTAATCTTATAACACAGGTTAGTGCTCGTTTTGCAATATTTATATAAATGTCTGCATACGTCCATAAAAATAAGCGGGCATTACAGGCCACAAATGTCGGCATCTCCGTCAGCGCCACCCGCCACGCTTCTTCCGATCTCTCGGCTGAAGATCGAAATGGACGCACAGTACTATCACAAGCTTAAAAGTTTTATCAGGTGATTTCAATAGACTTATTCTAATGTAGGAATTAATATTTTGTGGCAGTGTTTACTATTAGTAACCTGTTTTGCATATGCCTGCTACCAGTCATGAATTTACGCTTAAACAGGGTGTCATTTTAATAGCACCCATGGACCACAGAAACTTACAGTGGACATCAAAACACAACTTTTCTCAGTAACGTTTTGTCATTGGTGCATTATTTAGGCACTACAGCTGTTCAAAAAATACCATTTTGCCACCTGTATTCTGGCAACTCAACACAACATTTGATCGCATCTGTGACATCATGAATCGATATGTATCAGGGTTGAAAGGAACACATATATTCTTTAAAAAACGACATAGCTACTACCAGCCACATTATCTGCTGTAAAACAAAACAAGGAACATCCCAGTGGGTATTAAACCAACAATACAATAAAGGGTTTTTTAACATGTTTTGTGTGTAAAGGGTTTTTTATTGACTTTTTTAGATTTGGATTTTTTAAAGTTAGGATTAGAACATGAAGGTTTTACGTGTATGGGGTCAGTTGATATTGAGTTAATTTTTCATCCTTTTTAACCTGTTTTACCTGCCACCTCAATCCTTGCCTTAATTGACACAGCTATGTAATGATCATACTTTCCTAGACGAAAACCTGAAGATGAGAACAATAGGATCCTGAAATGTTGTTTTTTCGCAAAACAGATACTCATGAAATGTAAGTATTTCATCCTGTATATATTTTTATATTGTACTTCTAATATTCATAACGTAAGTTGCACATGCCTCAAATATAAGTTTATTTATTATTATTATTATTATAGGAATTATATTTTCAGTTCACATTATGAAAACAGAAGATCACAGTATTTTGATAAGGCTAAAATGAATCCCTGGTTCGTAAATTGCCTGGAAAATTGTTCAGAAACAAGAGGTTTGTGTGAATTGCTTATGTGCAGTCCAAGTATTCATATTGCTCCTTTTTATGTCATTCTTTTCTATGCATGGTTCTATGTTCACTGCTGATTCACATTTTACTTCTCTTCAATAATCTTTTGCAGTGCTGCAGTCACAAAATTTTCAGAGGATATACATTACGTTTCGTGAAACATTAAGAGACCACATTTCCATTAACTTTAGATTATATTTTCATTAAATATATGCTTCAAATCATTTAACTTCTACAACAACAACAACAACATCAAAAATAATCATTGATGGTAGAATATTAATGATGATGATGATGATGATGATACACCCAAAATTGGTATAAATGAGGCATATTACAATAGAGAAGGCATTATTGGGTCTAATCGACATTATGTTCCTGATCACATGGAACCAGAAGTATTTGACAGTAATATAAGTTCACTGGAGTAATGGCCAAATTACATAAAGAAATATAAACGAAACGAAAGTTGAAGGAATACGCATTGTATCAGAAGTTTAACCAAAGGGTATTCGGCATATACCACCCTAAACTCTTGACTACAGCCCTGGTGTTTTGGCTCTGAGTAGTAGGAAAAGGACAAGAGTTCAAAGTGAGATAACCATTTCTAACAATGAGGAACTGGATATTAAGACACATTTCAGCAGTCCAGTTCCAGACAACTTCTTTATCACTATCTCTGATGTTTTCTATTGCATTTATGTAGAGGTACAATTTCAGCTGCAAGAAAAATCGGTTCTTCTTGTCCAAAATGATCTTTGTTCGTCAGATGTGGGAAATTGTTCCAAAAACTGTTATATGCATTCACAAATATGTTGGCTGTTACAGCAGAAACAAGTTTACCTCACAGTAAAAGGTGCCCTTTAGCATACATTTCATTTTATAAGAACTCAAGATATCAACTTACCCATACGTTGCATGGTATCCTCCACCTCCCCCATGGTAACCTCTTTCAGTAACATCACTCTTGGACATGCTGAAGAGACGAGTTAGGCTTCGAGCTCCACGCATAACTATATCAGTGACAGTACAATTATCATACTCGGGAGCCTCAATCTGGCCATCCTTAAATGCTTTCAACTGTTTCATTCCATATCGAAGCAGGTCGAGGGACTTTCTTACGTTCCTTGATCGCCCCTCTGACAAGTCTGCTAATTTTTCCCCTATTTTTACCAGTTTCTTGAGAGAATTTAACCAGATAGGTCCAAAACTTTTCTCCAAAAATCCTTCAAGTCCTCTCTGTAATAAGGCTCTCATGCCGAGGGACTCCCCTATGGTGCTTCCAAATCTATATATCATGTTCAATCCTCCATAGACAAGTCTTGTAAATGGGTTCACCGTTAAGTCTATAATGGTGTCCTCAGCTTCATTTGTAGTTGTGGGAGTCTTTGACAATCTCCATTTGCTGTGGCGAGGTGGGTTTCTTGATCCTTTAGAGTCTGCAGCTAAGCCTCCACAGAGGATCAGAAGTAGGACAGGCAGCACGAGAGACATCCTCATGTTTCTGCAAAATAAAATTATAATTTTTACTCCTAAGAAATAAGAATGTTCTACCATTTTTGCATAAAGAAATGGAAATGTACGTTTTCATTTATTTAGGGAGTCAAATCAGCATCATTAGTAACGACTAAGACTATTTCTAGAGACATTTAAGTCTCAATGTGCAAAACGATGAATCTGCAGAAATGGGAAAGGCAACGTGTGTGGCAGATTTTTATCCTGATTATAAATGCTAACCATGCTTCAGATTCTCAATTGCCAACAATGGATTGACTTTGCCAGTACTACAAAATACACGATTTATCTATATCTTATAAGTAGGGAGCGGAAGTTGATGAAATGTCATCTTTTTTCTGACATCTCGGACACGATGCCCATTAAATATACACAATATTACACTTCGTCTAGAACCCAAAAAGAGGAAATTTTAAAGTGCATTTTTTTGCATTTGTTGCCAATTTTCAGGTTTTAGGTCATTTTCCCCGATTTTCGGCATTTTCCCGTTATTTTTTGCAATATTCGGTGCATTGTTTCGTCATATTTTGTCACTTCTTTCATTTTGGTAATATTCTTGAGTCTATTCACCAAGGTGAAATATATATCTCTCGCAGGATTGCATTTTACGAGCAATATAAATGCTGAACTGGTGACAGTCTTTGTTGTGTCCGGGGAAACCACCAGGTGTCCGTCTGGGACAAACTCAAATGTAAGATGAGATGAGGAGATTGCATTTTGTTTAATTTCCTTTTCATTTCAATTTTTAACCCGAAAGTAACAAATTTAATGGTATTTTTTCCCATTTTCTACGTCATTTACCCCATTTTTTAGGACATTCTATAGGTCATATACCTATATTTTTTTGGTCATCAACTTCCGTTCCCTATCTATAAGTCTTGACCAGGATAGAGAGCCTGGGACAATAGGTCCCGTCTCTATTTAAAAATTAACAATCTGTCTTGTTCCCGTCTAGATTCTTACAAGCCCATCCCAGTACCCTCGGCATGCCTACTCACTATCAAAGAAATGTTCCAGATTTGACTCTTGACCTGTCCATGGCTGTTCCTTAGTGAGTGTCCTTTCGTTGATTAGGTGGGGGGTATTTGCTCGACCCTTGAGGGTAGCTGGTGGGATTTTTCCATGGATGGTTGGAATGAGAAACAGGTGGGGTTGATGCTTTACGTAAACTTTTCCTAGGGGGAGGCTGGAATCCCGAACCCCCACTTCGTCATGCATCCTCGTTGTCCCGATTAGCCAAAAGTGGCTGAAAAGTGATATTGTGTGATACGTGTCTATAGATAAGAGAAATATTAGATTATCCATTCGTCCTCGTCGTCGCAATTGGCCAAAGTGACAGAAGAGCTGGGTTGATCAGTTGGGGCTGTTTTCTTTTGTATCAAATCATTAAAAAATAACAAGTTATTTAAATATCATATAGTCCATTGGCGTATACTGATTCAAAGGTCTGGGCTATCTCACTATGTCACAAGGTCCTAGGCTATGCATAGAGATAAGTTTACCAACTCCTAAGAAATCAGGTTGTCAACTGATGAGAAACTAGGTTGCCAACTCATAGGATGTCAGGTTGCCAACTCATAGGAAATCAGGTTACCAACTCACAAGAAATCAGGTTGCCAACTCCAGAATCACCATCATCATCTCACTGATATGAATAATTTTATTTACAATTTCTGATAGATTTTTCTCCTGTATTTTATTCTCTAGACTTCAGGCTTCGCAGATAGCCTAGCTAGCCTAGAATATACGCTCCTGATATAGGCCAATATATGTAGGCTATGTATGCATGCACGCGCGCGTGTATACAAGTAGGCTATATGTTGGATGCAAGATTGTTTTCTCCTGTGGCCCCAAAAATAGCAATTCTCTTGGTTTGGTCTAAACATGACTGCAGAATTTGACCCAGTTTTACAGAAACATATGAGACAGATATAGACTCGCGAAATTAACGGCTGGTCTTAATCGAATGTGGTCTTGCTTTGCTTCTGATTACCAATGAATTTGTTTCCATCTCCTAGAAAAAAAGAAGTGTTATATTTTAGTTTTGTCTTCGTCGCCTTAAATAGCACTTCGCATGGTCCACTCTTTTTGAACTGTTGAATCTTAGGCTAACAGTGATAGTGGAAGATGCAAGCAAGAGAATCCTTTCAATTTCAGCCCAATCGTGCCTGTTATGGCGACTGCTTCGAGGAAAGGAAAATTGGAGGTCACAAGTCTCTCCAGGCGTGGCGAATCTCGAAGGAAGTGAATCTTAAGAACCGACCGTTACTTGGAATCGCAGGACACTTGGCCTATGCAGATTGCAGAGGAAACCAAAACAAAGTGGTGCCTGGAAAACCACACTATCTTTTGCCACGTGCAAACATACTTTTATTTGTTATTCCATACTCCCTGGCCGTCGGGAGGAGGGGGGTCCCACTGGCATTTTACATCGTTCTTTTCAAGTTACAATAAAATCAGATTTTTATTGTTAATAACTGAAATAAAGTTCAGCTAGTTATTATTCTAACAGAATAACCAAGTTAGATCGAAGAAAGATAGTGTAAATTACAGGAGACAGTTTATATTGTCATATTCTACCGTTTAAACCAAAGAAGAAACAATTTCGCCGTTTTCAAAAATCCTAAAATTAGTCTTATGTGAGACGTCACACAATCTTTGAAAAATATCTGAAATTGTACAGCCACCCGCAAAAAAAAAGGACACCTAGATCCTGAAATGCTCGCTAGCCCGCATGGCGTTATGTGTGTTGCCTAACTCTACGGCGATGTGAAAAGTCTCCACAAAGCGTTCTTTTTACACTCAAGTGAGAAACCTAATATGCAGTGTTTCAAACGTCAGGCAATTCTAACTTTGATCGCTTCAAATTCGAAAGCCGTAAAATATACTCACACCTGGATTTTTACGTTTCTACATATTTGTAATACTTGTATTTGAGACGTAATCCCTAGAAATTAATTAATGGGAAAATATAGGATAGATTTGTCAAAAATGTCAATTTCGGGGGAAAAAATAAATTACCATAGGATCGAAATTTGATTTGCAGCCATGTAACCGATTCAATTATTGTATCACGATACATTACAGAACCCTAGCTAGAAATTCCTAAGCTCAGGGCGAGAAGCGAGAATATAATACGGTTCAAAGAACTCACCTCCTCCCTCTGCTCTGGGCAAATATAATTATTTTATTAAGTGGTCGCGGTGGCTCTGTCGGTAACGCGTCTGACTACCATGCTAAAGGTCCCGGGTTCGATCCCCGGGCGGTTCAAATCCGGGAACTTTTCTAACGGTGGAAGCGGCCCCGGCGCCCACCCAGCGTCGAATAACATGGGTACCTGGGGGAAACCCTGGGGGGTAAAGGTGGTTAGGGGCGTGATGCTGATCACATCACCCCCACACACGACCGGATCAAGAAAGTGTGGGGCGTTACCCCCACACCCCCTATACGCCTTCATGGCGTGGTGCTATGCACAGGGGAACACTTTTTTTTTTTTTTATCCATAGCAATAATTACGTGGATTTTATCTTCAGGGCAAATTTCGCTTGTTAAAGTAAAATTTTCATGTGACATGAAGTTAGAAATGGGAATTTGATATATATATTTTTTTCCAAATGATGCACCTGCTTTAATTAAGCAGTATACCAACACTAAGTATTATATTTTAAGAACTGGTGTTATTAATCAATATCGAGAATGTCGTTCATGTCTTGTAATGCAGCTCCAGTATAAAACTTCAAATACACCTCAATAAAACGCCAAACGCACATTTTTATAACACATAATTGCGAGCAAAGCGAGCAAGGAAATTTTTACATGCATTTCTTTGCAGGCTTTCGAGAATATTAATTTAGTAGGGTGTCAATACTGTCTTAGGATCCCGTGAGTGATATTTACTCTTTTTTCAGCTTTGCTTTTCGCACTTTCGGTGCCGAAAACGTGTAGATATCATATTGCTAAATATAGTTCACAAAATATAATGTTCGAGCTCTCCCGCACTACAGAAATCCCTTGACAATCTAAGATTTTAACACTTTTATCAAGATCTTCATATCTCCCTCTTTAAATTTAATGCGCAATCCTCCCACCAAAATTTCCATGCCAATTTTAGACTTACTCTTGAAATCGAAGAGTGGATATTGCCTCCTCCAAAAAAATAATTCATAGTCCCCTCACTAGAATTTGCTCAACCGTCTAAGACAATAGTAATACACAAGTTTGATATCCCCTCCCAAATTTAATGCTAAAATATCCGTCATAATCTAAGACTTAACACTGATATTCAAGAGTTGAATATTGCCCCCCCCCCCACAACATTTAATTCTCAATCCACCCCAGAATCTAGCTGTCAATTTAAGGCCTAATATGTAAGAGTTGTGATATTGACCCCACCCCCTTCGATAATACATATTACCCGTTACAATTCCCTTGGAAGTCTACAAATCGATGCCAGGAATGTGTGCATGTAGGTGGACATCACTTATAACGAAGGTTAGTGCTCGTTTTGCAATTTTAATGTAAATATCTGCATGCTAAAGATATGTCCATAAAAATAAGCGGGACGTTACTGGTCGAAAATGTCGGCATTTGCGCTAGTGCCGCCCGCCACACTTTCCCCGATCTCTCGGCCTCCCAAGGAATTGGACGCACGGTATATAAGGCAGAAGTAAAGAACCACGAAAGTAACAGCAACAAAACGCTTTAGGCAGGCACTGGAACTCGCCACCGCCCTTCCTTGTCCCATTCCCCTTTCACCCAAAGAAGAGGAGCCAATTGCGTAAGCTTTTGTTCTGCTTCACCGGACTGTCTGGTGGACTTCACGTTTGGTTAGAGCATGACTAATGCTCTCCAACCATACCTTGCAAGGCCAACGTAGGTTCATTCAACACACATTTTACTACACATTGCGAATGTTTGTTCAGTCGTTTTAAATACGTATTTCTCCTGGCAATTCCGCGATGTCTGCATCGAGGAAGACACCGACTACTAAAATAAATCACTCGAAACTAATGACGTATTCAAAAGGAGGGTCTATGTAGTCCGGAACTGATGAAATGGTTAACACAGACATAATGATGCGCGCGTCTTACTCAGGGTCCACTTGTATTTGAAGCTTGAGTAGTTTCAAAGATATTGCAACATAACAAATGTATGGCTTTTTGACATTCTTTTATTTTACTGTCACAGAGAGAAAGGCAGCAGCCATGGAAATATTTAATGCCTTGTTTAAGCACCCTTTTACGCTGAAATTTCAGAAAATTTTGGATCTTTACGTTTATTGCTTGTTCAAATATTGACAGGTCAATTGATGTGCCTCACGGTCAGCCAGATGGATTGATCGAACTAATTTATGGTGCCTTGAGCTATTACTTAGTATGTCTATTAGTTCACCAACCTTTTCGTAGCTCTTGTAACTTTTGAGATGCCAATAGTTGACAAGGACGGAGGGATAGAGGCGCAGACATGCTACAGGATCATCACATAAGTGTGTTTTTTGTTGTTTTTTTCCCAATTTTTGTTGATGTGTACTTTTAAATCACTGAAATACTTTCTTTAAAAGTATTTTGCGAATCACACCTGTTTCCAAATCATTGTGCAATGAGTGGTAAAACATGCAGTTTTGCAAACAACAGTTTGTTTCGATTTTTCCGAACCAATCTATGATTTAAAACTGCACGTAAGACTAGCACTGGCTCAACTCGTTTAAGCACTAAAGAATAGGTGGTATAATGAAAGAACGAAGGAACTAACGATCGTTGGTTGTCTTGGAGAGACTACTGCTTAAACTTAGATTCACGAAAATGATGAGTGGGCCATGAATACCATATCATCATATGGTATTTATAAATTATTTCGAGAAAATGAAGATAATATTAGGCGTAGACTGACAGAAGTTAGAAAGTTTTCAAAACCAAAGCCTTGAGCAATCCAAACTTTATCCAAACCGAACAATTAAAAGTCCAATGACATGAAGTGGTAATGAAACAAGGTTGTATATTTAACAGTACTGAAGTATCATTGTATTGAGATATGTGAGTAGTTGTAATTGTCCAATGGATACTCTGTATAATAAGTAATGTGATTCAATAATGCATTTGTTATAGTTTCTACAGTTTTGGGTTATATAACGATGTTTTATGATATGATGTTCTCACATTATTATGTGGCGCATTGAAAGACAGAACTTAGTGATCTAAGTGTGTACGAGGAGGTCAACCCACAAAATTTCAGGGTGTATGTGCTACAACACATGCGTTAGAAAGCAAGGTTAAAGAGGATTCAATTCGTAAACTATAGGCGTACGTATCTAGAGAGTAACCTCACATCTTTGTAAAATATTGCAGAACTCATTGACCATCCCCCTTGTTTCCCCGATCTGGCCCCATTTTTCCCAAACTCAAAATGCACCTCAAAGGTACGAATTTAAGGACACCAGTGACGTAATTTCATCAGAAGAGGCATGGTTTGCAGGCCAAGATTTAACCTTCTATTACCATGGATTAGAATAGCTGCAAGAACGTTGTGCCAGGTGTGTCAACCAGAAAGGGAACTATGTTGAATAAAATGACATCATTTGCCACTGACGGCAGTATTTCTTTCCGAGGCCGGAAACTTAACAAAATTCCCTCGTAAATATTGTTTACTTCTTGCAGCAAGGTTGCACTTGTGCTTGCGTGTATGATTTTCCATATTTTATAATCTTAAAGTGAAACTTTTTTTTGCCCTACACACACACATATTAGAAGCATAATGTTAATTCTTACATAATATATTATAGTAATGGTTTGTTGAGACCCTTGCTTTAAATTGGCAAATTAAAAACTAATCGAATGAGAATGCTCTTAGCATTCTGTTCTATTTTCTACGCACCTTTCTTTTCTTTCCTCGATAAAAATAGAAGCTAAGCTGTAAAAAACTTGCCTCAGGACAATTATTATTATTATTCTCAAGCTTTCATAGTTTGTTACTTGTTTATGTTTTGTTTCTTCTGTCCTTTACTTTTCTCCTCTGTTCAAAATTTGTAATATATGTATGTAATATTTTGTATTTGTGTAACTTTTGTATTTGTATAACTTTTTGTATTCGTATTTATCTAAGGTTTCATGTCTTATATATTTATGTAAATTATATTGTATATAGCAAATTGTAATGCCTATTGTAATTGGAGCATTCGCTCTGTTATAGGCGACTGGTTATTAAATAAATTTATAAATATGCTTAATTTCAATTAATAAAAGTTGCAATTCTTCACGTCTACGGAGAAAAATCACTCATAAATCCCGGAGCCAATAATTCACGAAGAATTTCTGGTATTCAAGATATTCCCATTGAGTAGTCACAGTGGTAGTGTGCAGCTAATTATACATACGCAATTAATTCTTCACATCAACAGGTAACATTTGCTAACAGTACAATAATATGTGGATAACTTTGAAAATTATGTATACAAATGAACATTTGGTTAGAAAATTAATATTTGGTTGTTGTTGTATCGTATGCCTATCAAAATTTCTTACGGTTCTTTTGAAATCTTGTTTTCAACTATTGTACATAATTAGTATTTTTCAGGAATTTTGAACCATTTAATTCTTTTACAACATACTTCACGATTTTTTGAGCCTAATTTAAGATTTCTAGAACCTATTTTAGGATTTTTAGAGCCTGTTTCAGGAACCTACAAGAACACCTTTTAGAACTTAGAAATCCGGCATCTAGTGATAGATGAAATTACATTCTAGGGAACCAGATAGCTTCTCATACAGAATCTTATTGAAGTACACAATTCAACAGGGTTTTCGACTTTAATATATATCTAAGTGGTGATATTAAAATAATAAAAAGCAAAACAGCATATATAAAAGTATTATACATCTTTCAAAATTAGAACAGGAGGGGCAAATAGTAAAAAGACTACGGACATCTCTAAAAACAAACTTATGGATATGAGATACTTCTAATTTGATTAGCAATTTGCCAATTTAAAGCCAGGTGCGCAATGGACCTTTACTTCTCCAAAGAGTGTTTATGTACAAGTAGGAAGATCTTTTCCCTGGTTCATCTCTAGGATTATGTCCCTCTCTTTGGTAAGTGCTGATTTCTCTATTTGTCCATGATATTAATGGATAGTCTAAGTGTTGTCTTCTATATTTGGGCTATTGTTAAGTGGTTACTTAAGGCTGGTCTTAAAAATGTATTTTGAGGTCGCAGAGGGATTTTTTGACATTGTTAGGGAAATGTGACGTGCATGACTGTGTTCAAAGATTTGGGTGATATCATTCAATAAACATTTCATATTTAGTGGCTAATGATCTGAAACAGTTTTCAAAATGGAAGAAATTTGGCCATTTCCCACAAGGGCAAGTCATAAAATTATTCTTATTGTCATTGAAACTAAAATTTGTCTCAATTTTCCAGAACTAAAACAATGTAAAAACATTAAGCATAGAAGGAACAGTAAACATGCATGCAAAAATAACACCGATTTTAAATTAATAACACCGAATTTTGCCCTAAACCTCGAAAAATAACACCGAATTGCAGTAAAAAAAATAACATCGACATTTAGGGTGCTGTAAGGGGGTGTATAATCTGTACGGGTAGCTGTCGTGTATTGCATCTTCTCGGATGGTGTGAATTAGGAGTGGATGTTCTCTGTTCATCCCAATATTTATAGGGCCTCTCCTATGGCGCAGGGGTAGCGTCGTCGCCTTGTAATCAAGGGATCCCGGGTTCGATACCCGGTGGAGGCACATAGTGGTTCGGATTCAACTTTAAACTGTAGGTCCAGTCCTCATTAGCCTTACTGTGCATAAAGTGAACTTAAAACACCAAATAAATCAATTAATCAATCCTGCTATTACTGTATGTTTCCAGATGCAGGGATATACGGGGAAAGGTAAGTCTAGCGTATAAGAGTCGCGTTAGACTTGGCAGTTTGGTTATTCTGTAAGCCAATGGGCATGCATGTCTTTCAAAGATTTCTAGGTGTTCATAAAGCGAATCTCCTGCTGAAAGACATGTATGTCCATAAGTGAGTACGGGCCGAAGAAAAGCCATTAGAAGAATGTTTGCTCGAAGTCCCCAATTAGTGCCAACGAGTCGTTTCATCAGTTGCAGTCTTTTTTTTTCTGCAAGTGTGGCATCCATGATAGTTTTGTGTCGAACAAGACGCCCAGATACGTATTTCACACTGTTGGTAGGGATTATTCGTGTGCCACGTTTTGTTTTGTTCACACTAGCCAGATTTATGCTAACAGAACTTACGGTAGTCTATATTTCACGACCTTCCTCTATACAATTTAATAATACAAGTCTGACCTGCTCTTTTATACAGCTACAAAGTTCTTAAATTAACAATAATTATTAACTTTACTTAGTAAAATTTCAAGACGCATGCCAATGTTCTTTAAAAATTTAGGAATCGAATGTCACCACTCTCTTCATACTTGTTCGTGCTTCTCGTTATCTTCTCGTCCAATAAAAGTTATTCCTTCTTCTGCTTTATACCTTCTAGATTCGTTTGCATCCTAAGAATTAGGACATTAGACTTGTCGGCCTCAGCCTAATTTTTTTATGACGTCTGCCACTCTTGGATGTGACCTACCTAGCTCACTGTTGATTAGGTCCGATGCTTCCTGTTGAAGCAATTGCACATCTCTTTTGGCAGTATCGAACTTTCGAACAAAGAACAAGACTTCCCTTTATATGTTTCGATTATTTACATTATTAAAACAACTGCACTTGCAAGACGTCAACACACAATTGAAAGTTAGATTACGTCGACAAACAAAAGGGTGAAATGACCTTGGAGGGATTAAAAAATAGATAGATCGTGATTTGATAATCAGGTTAACTACGGTTGTTGCTAGTTAGACTACCTCTCTCTCTGGGTCACTGCCCTTATTCGTTTTTGACAATACGTGTTTTAGTTCCATGTGTTCGCAATTAGGACATGGAATTATTTTTCCCTTTCATGTGTTCGCAATTAAGGCAATTTAGGCATTGTTCGCAATTAGGTCCATTTAGGCATTGTTCGCAATTAGTACCATTTAGGCATTGTTCGCAATTAGTACAATTTAGGCACTGTTCGCAATTAGTACCATTTAGACCGTGTTCGCAATTAGTACCATTTAGGCATTGTTCGCAATTAGTACAATTTAGGCATTTTCCGCAATTAGGACCATTTACACACTGTTCGCAATTATAACCATTAGGCACTGTTTGTAAATAGGACTGTTCGAAAATAGGATTCAACCCTTTTAACTGCAGGCCACTTGACTCCTACACGAAATCCCTGATGTGCTACTAATACCCAGGGACGTCGTTAGGGGGGGGGCTGGGGAGCACTGGCCCCGGCAGTTGTAACTCTGGCCCCCGCAAACAAAATTTTGATCTCTTAAAAATTATCATAAATTAATACTACGTATTATTTTCTGGTAAATTTGTAGCAGAGTTGGAAACACTGAGTGGGAACAAACCTGCTATTCCGAAGAAAATCTTCGGAAGCAAATGTAGGACAGCAAAATTCCACCCTTTCGTTGCTTACCAGTTTATAACCAAAGGCATAAAATCTGCCTACTTTGAGGTTATTACCCTTGCCCTACCCTAAGTTTGTGAAAACCTTTTGCCTTTTGTTGCAAAATGACCCTTCCGTTACAGATGGAATCAAAGACTCCGCCGAGGCCGAGCGGTCAACAGTAGGGGGTCGAGCGACATATGGAGAGAGTTCTCCAGTACCGACATTGTTCTGAGAAGAAAAATTGCTCCTTGCTTCAGCTTAAGAGCCACAGATTAGCTTTGTGTTCTTGCTTGCGAGCAAGGTCTGCTATCGGGTTGCTACGGTCACTGTGTTTTTATTCGTGTGTGAGAAGAGTTCTAGCGTTGTTGTGCATTTCCATTTTGAATGGATAAATTTATCAAAACTGGATATTTTAAAACTATCTCAAAACATGTGGAACATGACGACAATGAAGATGATGTTGATCCAAGTTCTGACGTTCCAAAGTTAGGGAAAACAAGTGAATGTACTAATGTGAAAATAATTACTGATCTTGGGGTAGATAATCCTAGGCAACCACTTTTGCAAAACTATCCAAATACTACGTTCGGAAAGCGAAAGCGATTATTTAAAAAATACTGGTTTGCATATGCGCCGTGGCTAGAATATAGTGTGGAACTTGACGCATGCCTTTGTTTTCCATGCCGTAAATTAGGCACAGATTCAGGATATGCAGAATCAAGTTTCAGGAAAATAGGGATTTGCAACTGGAAGAAACCATGTGAAAAAATTAAGGAAAACGGAGGAACGTCCTAATCTAAAATGCATGGAACTGTGGGCGAATTACAAAGTGAGTACCAATCAGTTTTGTAAAACAATTATATGTGTGTGTGTGTGTGTGTGTGTGTGTGTGTTCGTAGTTTAACTCAAATAATGAAATATGTATATGTCTGTATATGGAGTGTTCAAATTGAAAAAATGCTGAGGAGAAAAGTCATATCAGCTTCCCTTTTCAAATTTTGAGATTTGTACCTAAAACATACGGACTGATGGTTCAAAGTAAATAACACAAATTTTCCAATTAATGTACAAGAGTTCAGTAATCACTGATCTCGTCTCAGTGGACTTTTATTTCATATCAGAATTATTTTTCTTAGAGGAAGGCAAATTAATCAGGAAATATTTTCTCATCAAATACATATTGTAATTTGCAAACCAACAACAGTATTAATTTTAATGTAAAATTCAGTACAGAAACTGACAATTTATATGCTGATATTAATGTAATATTTACTTGAAGTTGAAAGAAATGATTACGTCAAATTCTTAGCAATAGCAAAATATGATCGAGATTATTTAAGAGGAAAATTCTTTACCTGGTCAGGAGTTAAATTAAAAATTTCAATTTGAACACTGGATGTACTTTGATTTTCGTTTCCTGATTTTACATTACTTTACTGGCACTTCTGGCTAATGTCAAAGATATGCAACGGTGATACAAGAAATTAATGCATGGACAGTAACAAAAAAAGCGCCTGCCTCTCCAGGCGAGGACATCGCGTAGCGGTAATGTCGTCACCATATAATTAAGAGGTCCTGGCCTGGGTTCGATATCTAGTGGACGCACATAGTGGTTTGAATCCAACTTTAAACTCTACGTCCAGTCCCGATTGGCCTATCTGTGCATGAAGAGGACTTAATACAAAAACTCACGGACTCGAACTTAGAACATTTTGGGACAAAATCGTAATTCGGCAGCTAACGTGCTCAGCCACTGAGGCACCAAGAATTCAATAGGTTTACATTTTGGCTATTTTACTTTTTTTCCTACCTTCTAGGTTAATTTTTACAAGTCGATGTGGATGGATGAATGATGGACGGATGGAAAGGTGATGGGAGCATAGACAAACAGAATGAGTCACCAATGGCTGGTGGAGGTTTGAACATGGGATCTCTGATTCCGTAGCCCTTTACGCTTACCACTCCGCCACGAACACTGGAATAAATGAAATAAGTAATGCCATTGTTTAGAATGGATGTCGGGGAGAGTGGAAGCCTAGCTAATAACAATGTACACTAATGCATTGTTGGCATTGCTAGCAGATGTTAACGGTCTACCGATACCTCACACAACGGAGAAATAATCTTTACCTATATTTGCATTGTTTTAAAAAATATATATATAGCACTAACAAACGAAGGAACAAAGCTAATCTTTATGGTCTAGAGCAGGAATTTCCAAACTTTTTCGTTTCGCCGCGCCATTAGTGTTTCAAGATTTTTTCACGGAGTCCAAATCAGAATGTAGGCCTATCTAATACTTGCTTTGATTGATTGATTGATTGAATTGATGTTTTAAGTCCATTTCATGCACAATAAGGCTAATCGGTACTGGACATACAGTTTAAAGTGGGACCGGAACCACTATGTACCTGCACCGGGTAACGAACCCGTGACCCCTTTATTACAAGGTGGCGACTCTAACACTACGCCACCGGGGAGGCTCTATCTAACACTTGTAACGCTCTGTTAGTGTGCATAGGTCAATGTTAAAAGCGTCATTATTATTATTATTATTAATGTTTTTATAACGTCCTATTATTGTTATAATTACGTCCCTGCCTAAATTCACAGCCAGAAATAAGATTGATTGATTGATTGAGTTGTTTTAAGTCCATTTTGTGCACAGTAAGGTTAATCGGGACTGGACCTACAGTTTCAAGTGGGATCCGAACCACTATGTGCCTCCACCGGGTATCGAACCCAGGACCCCTTAATTACAAGGGAACGACGGTGCCACCGCGCCATCGGGAAGGCCCAGAAATTAGAATAAAATGCGATCTTCTTTCTTCAGGAAAGCAACATCTTGACAGGCGGCCCTAAGACCAGCACAAAGCTTGAATGGAGACAATACAACAAGCTTGTTCAACAAATGTTGGCGAGATGGTTGCGGACAACCAAAGGCGGCACTGCGTCCCAAATACTATCTGAACTGCCCGTCATAAAATGTTCCTGCGAGACCTATTTCTAATCTGTGGTCGTCACTGTATGACTAGACCCCTTTGTGTCGAACCTGACAAATTGCAGGCAGCGGTCATTCAAATGGCAGGGAAGACTTATCCCTGGGTTGAGTTATTGTACCCCTGCTGTTTCAGTCCCTTTCCCAGTAAACCTTTCTTTTCGATTCATTTTGTTCATTCTGCTAGATTTTGCTTCTATCCAGGGTGCCAAGTACCAGAACAGTCCAATGACCTCGCTGCCTTCGAGCAAGCAATAACTTTAGTGAGGAGGTAGGAGGGCTTGGGGAGGGAGGAGGGGCAGATGAAAGAGGACGAAGAAAATGTAGCAGTTTACTTACATGATGACTCGTGAAAGTATTTGTTATTGCCTGTTTGAAAGAATGAAAGGTATGAAATTAGTAATATTTTTCTTGTTCGCTTCGCTTTCAATATAAGCGTTTCTAATAAAACAAGTTATAATTGTTACCCCAAAAAAATGTGTATATGTGTGCGTGTATGTAATATGATTTGTTAATGATGACGTACTGGATACCAAATAATGAAAAAAGTAAAGTAATGTGCTCCCCTGTGCTTTTCGCTATGCCATGAAAGCGTATAGGGGTGTGTAGTTAGGGCTCCACACTTTCTTGATCACGGCCGAAGGTGGAGGTGATGTGATCAATCAGCACCACGTCCCTGGCCTCGTTTACCTGCCAGAGTTTCCTCCATGTACCCACTTTATACGTACGACGCTGGGTGGGCACCGGAGCCTCTCGAACAGGTGAAAAAAAAAATCCCGGTATCCTCCAGAATGAATAGGAAAGATCCTACACAGAATAATTTATCAGTTTAGCACTTCCACAGAGGATATAGTTTCGATAAAAAAGAAGAGGTTGTCATTGAGACAAGCAGAAAGTAAAATACATTAAGGAAAACTGTAAAGTAATAGTTTAATAGTAATTACATAAATTGATTTGCTTCCTGAAAATTGTTGAATTATAATTTTTATTTGACCTCCAGTATTCACATATACGTATATTATATACACTTCTTAGTAGTTTAATATACCAATGCACTATATATGTAGCAATATTATAATGTAATATAATATTTTATATATATATATATATATATATATATATATATCTGTGTGTGTATGTGTGTGTACATTACACACACAGAGTTATTTACCTTTACTGTCTGGAAATATTTACATAGGAACAAATTTCAGATTTGGCCCCCCCGAACTGATCAACCTAGCTACGTCCCTGCTAATACCTCATCGTCATCAGCCACTACCCCTACCGATAAATTAGTAATCTGTGCAACGGCTCCCTCTCATTCAGTCTCTTCATTCTTCTGAACCAATGAACTTGCAGAAGATCGGTTGGTAATTTCTGGAGAAGATTTGGCACGCACAAAAGAAGTACAAACCTTCCGTGGAGCTGAATGATGAGATTTTTAGAAGGCGCGTGTCACTTGTCCGGCGCTTGCCACGGTTGATTGTTTTTTCCGTTCATTGCTTGCCTGATGAGCTGTGTAACGGAACGATGGGACAAAAGATTTGTCTCAAACGACTTCTTTTCGTTCACCGGAACGAATTACATTTAATTGTCTTTAGTTGAATGATTTCCTTGCTTACGTTGTAATTGATTCTACAAAGGTTATAATTGATTTGTTGACAAAGAGGTACTGTTATCACGTAACTTGTGAATGGTGAATTGATACATAATGGCCAAGAGGCAAGATAGTATGCATGGGACCGAACCATGAACAGATGAAGTTTGTTACGTATATACAAGTGTAGTAACATGTAATTTTGTAATATTCATATTAAGTTCAATTCTTGATGTGTGAGTTTTCTTTTAGTCATATGAGGACATGGCATACAAGGTGGGATACGAGCATGGATGCATATTCATATAGAATCGCAGTGGCGAGTATTCTTTAATTAATAACAGTAAAGGACTATCACCCCCGCAACCAACACAAACTTGAACATCTAAAATTAAGCAATCGTGAAAAATGCATCTCTATTGAACTGTTCAATCTGATATAAATCCTGGCCCATACACAACGTTTTAACAACTTTGCAAAATAATCTAGGGAGGACTATATGAAGATTTGTTACATTTTATCCGAACCCATAAGGATGGTATCGAGATGAGACGAGACTTTGCAGAATCTCGGTCTCGTCTCGAGTTGTAAATGTATTTCTCGTTCTCGGTCTCGTCTCGATATACGCACATTCGTCTTGTTCTCGATTCGGTCTCCAAGGGCAAATCTCGGTCTCGCCTCGAATCTCGAAATATACAGTGTAATTAATATGTACAACATTATTACAATTATTAATGCAAACAACTCTGGTGAATAAAGTTTTTCTGTAAGACGTCTAGTTTCGACACAACGACGAACCCTCGAAAAACAGAATTTTATTTTGAATATATTACCTCTAAACCAGTGGCGTCTCGTGGCCTCAAATTTGGCCGGGGCTTATTTTTTAAAGAATTTAAAATATAATGGCAATTCACATGAATTACAAAAAATAGGTATTTTTTCTTCTAGACTACAAAACTGGATTACTTTTTTGAAAGAATTTAAAATGTAATGACTTACATGAATTACAGAAAAAACGGGTATTTATCTTCTAAACTACAAAACTGGACTTATTTTTTTAAAGAATTTAAAATATAATGACAATTCACATGATTACAAAAGAACGTTGACTCCTGTTCTTCTGCTCAGAAAATTTGTTATTACTTTTTCGTTGAAGCCCTCTATGTTTGAAATGTATTCTATCTCTATTGTAAGCAAGTGCCAAGGCATTTGGTCTGTCTTGTCCCATTGCATTTCTTAAGCAGGTTTTAATACGCTTCAATGTGCTGAAACATCTTTGAGATTCAGCTGTTGCCACTGGAGTTATCAAAACTATGTTTGTCATTTTTACTGTTTTTGAAAAGGTACCCTCTAAATACTTTTAAATAAAAAATGAATGCAATCTACTGATAGAGTTTATGTTTTTCAACTCTTCACTACAATAAAGAACACGAAGTTACTTACCTCTTCTATGAAAGGATAATAAATCTGGGAAGATGCCTCTGTTTAAAGATTGTTCTCTTTCATTATGTCCTCGTAGAGCAAGTTCATGTCGACCACAGAATTTTAAGCAATCGATAATTCTATTTAATATATGCCTATTTAAACGGACAAATTCATTGTGTTTTGTAATTGACAGCGTATGTCCTTCATCAATTTGTGTTCGAACATCAACTCTGCCAAACTCACTCAAACATAGCGAATGAAAACCACCAAAACACTACAGAACAACACGCGAGATCGAACGCGATTCAACGGAGCTAGCCCCGAATCAGCACTCAAATCCATTGCACTCTCCCCTCCTCTCTCTGCTAGCATGTGACCTTCACTGTAGCGTAAGCCCTGCGTCAGGTCAACCTTGCAGCAGGTTTTAGCATATGTAGATCCAAACGTGCGCGCAAGAATATAGTTCCACTGAGACGGGTTCTATTCCGACACAACTGCATACTTGCAAGAAAACAGTTATTTAATTTGTAATATACAGACAAAATAATACATTGATTAGCAGGTATGGACTTAATTGGTTGCAATCACTGTGCAGACGAACTTAGAACCGCAGATTCGCCAACTCGAATCTGTAATGCGTTGAAGAGACATTGAAACTTTAGAGCGAGTCGAGCGAGACTGAATGCGTTGCAGAGCGCGTGAAATCGCTGATACCAGTGTTGCACCTCCCACTATTTTAACCCTATGTTTATTGTAGAGCGGCGAGAATGGCTGAATCTCCTGTTCAGCGCGCGGTTTTACCCGAATGTTATTTTGGGCTTCATCCGAAAGGAAATGTTCTTCAAAGTCAAGCAAGTTGTTTTAAATGCATAATCCTCCTTGCGGCAACAAGATCAAAGTAAAACAGGGCGTGAGGTGATTTGCCGTCAATGTGCACACGAATTGTATCACGGGTGTTGAATGATTTGCGGTTTGAGTTTAGCAAGAGGAAACGATTGTTTGTTGTTTGACGACAAAAGAATCTCCGCGGTATTAAAATATATCGCAGTGAGAAGAAACATGTTTATTATTTGGACGAGACGTCCTTCAACTCGGTGAGTGGGGGAAGGGGGAATAAACCATGGAAGGATACCACCATGCAAAACCACCGCCAGGGCTGAAGAAACCGACGATGAGGGGAAGGGGGAGGCTTATTGTTTCACCCACTGGCGGCAATGAAAGCTTTGTTGAAGGCGCATATTTACTGTTCCGCGCAAAGAAAGGGAAGGGTGATTATCAGCAACAAATAGACAGACCAAGATTTGAATCCTGGTTTAGTGAAGTGATTCATAAATTGAAACCAGAGTAATAGCGACAGACAATGCACCTGATTGTATATATCACCAATAACAAATCATGCTTTTTTGGTGGTACAACTTGAAGTGCGTGTGTCTTACAGTAACGGATGTATTGCGAACGAAGCAACCAAGTTTTTCATAAATCTATTTCTTTCTAAACCAAAAACAATAATTTGTCATTAAATTCAAGAGGGGCCTATCGTTGTTTACTTTTATCTTTGTTTATTTTTATTTTTGCGTGCTCGAAATATACACACATGCTCTCATGTTTAGAAGTTGTTTCGCTCTTATATTAATGACACATTTATTAAATAATATATGCGCAGAAAGTACTTTTAAAATGTTATGTTTCAGGAGACAAAGAGAAGCAAAAATACAATCCACTTGACATGCATGCGGGTTTTGATGTGTTGTGCGGTTGGCAATACTGTAGATTTTCTCAGTGTCTCCGATGTAAGCAGCTCGGCGGTTGAGGAAAGACTGGCACGGAAGATTCTGAGCTCAGTTCTCGCGCGGATTGATACATAAAACCTGCTGCAAGGTTAACCTGACGCTTGGCTTAGGTGGGTGTGGGCCACGCCTTCCTTTGCGACGTGCCCCGGAAAGCGATAATTGACATCAATGCCGCTAGGAGCGCTGTCGTATCCATTGCAACAGACGATGAATTAACGTGGGTAAAAATCGCCTTTTAAAAGACTGTGTGATAGTTATGCGTTATGGTGATTGATAATTACGTGAATACGTCCGTTTTTCGTTAGGGGCTAAGCCCCGGAAGTCCCAAGGGACGAGACGCCACTGAGCTAAGCATATGGCTTACTTATAATTAAACAAATCTATTAAGTGTAGAGACTAAAGATAAGATTTGGAGAGGGTGGGGGACATTTACCTCCACATTTTGCCACTTCTAGCCTCTCACTATGGTCTCTTAAGGCGAAGAGTGATAGTTTCTCACCAGGTATGCATTTTGTATTTCAATATCTTCGGAAAGGGATAGTACTAGACTGAATTTCTCCCCACGTCGCAGGTGGAAGCGTTTTTAAAAAAGTTGATTATTAAGCTAGAAACTATCTGTAAAAGAATGTGATTAATAATTATTTCTAGACTCCCATGTATTCTTTATGGACAATTTCAACTTCAAGTTACGGATGATCAATTGAAAGTTTCGATTTTTTGTAACACAAACAAAATCTTCAACCCGTTCTGTTTCCGCTGATGTGTTTTTTACAACATCGGAAGTTTGATATTCCAAAGAGAACAAGTAAAAAGATACTCCCATATGCGCAATGCTAAGTTTTCTCTCCTTCCTGCATCCATCCAGCACACAGACCTCTCTTTTCTCAGCTTGTCAGTGGGGGAGGAGCAGTTTCGGGTCCTCGCGACTGGCTGGACCTGGAAACTGTCCGTCATGTCCTTAATACTAAGTCTTGTCTATCAAAAGAAACTAAACTGGCCTTGCCCCTCAGTTTTAGCACCCAATCGCCGCTACTGGATCCTGAAGAAGTCAGCAGGAGAGTACCCAAGTGCCCAAGGGGGATGGGTTCGTGTGGGTCATCACAACCCTCCACTTTGGACCATAATTCCTAAAGAAGAAGAACGTCAAAGGCAGGAAAAGATGGAAAAATAAGCGCTGACTACTAAAAATGTAAACGTAATCACCGAATATCGAAAATCCTGGGCACGCCACTGTTTGGCATAGGAAAATTTCCCAGTCTTGAAGGAGGCCGCGAAATTCGGACACTAAGTCTCGGTCTCGTCACGATTTTACAGAGTTCTGTCTCGTCTCTATAAGTCTTGAAGGGTCTCGTCTCGTTCTCATATCAATCTTTCACTTGGCTATCTCGGTACTATTTCTACAGGGTCTCACTTATCGCACAACACTTTAGCAACCTAGTGTTCTGACGCCACGGAAGAAAGCTTTTTAATTTTAGGCTAGATGCCTATGTTGTTAGGTTAGGCTAGCTATGCTTAGTTCTCTTAGCCTAAATAATAATTTTTCATTGTATTTATGCTAATGGAACTTAACCTAACAGGCCTAACCTAACCTCGTAGGCATTCCTCGTCTGACGTCAGAACACAAGGTAGCAAAACTGTTGTGCGACATGGAAGACCCATTTCTACAAGCCTAAGTTTCAAGGATTTTGTGGGGTGAGATTCGTACAGGCACCCATCCCAATCGAAAACTTCCATGCACCACTAATTCTGCGAGTTAACGCAAGCGAAACAAAGAAGCCTGCCGTCAGGACATCGTGTCTTTGTGGACGTGGAGCTCGGCGGGAGGGAGTCAAATGGGGGATTGACATGCTCCGTCGCCCGGATTGTTTGGTAGGACGTGATCCCCGATCGGTACCTTATCGAAATGGCTTTCCGTAGCCATTGTCTATGGAGAAGCCAATGCGATCCACTTCGTTCGGGCCATGGGAAACTAAACTGTTTTTCACAGGCTGCTAGGTATCCATTACGGCGGGAAATTCCACGCTAAACATGGTATTGCTTCATCTCGATTGGAACGGCAAATAGGGTTTTCATTGGTCGTAGCGAACCAATATACCCTTTGGCAGTGCTTTATGTTCAAGGACGCTAGGTACAATTTCGCACAAGTTGCGCATTTACTGAAATCTTGTCAACATGAACTTGGATGTTGAAAAATTGCTGCCAATGTATTCTATAGCATGTATTTCTTCTTACTGAAATAAATGGAATTGTTGTTTCAGGCCCACTTTATGTATAGTTAGGCTAATCGGGACTGAACCTACATTTTAAAGTGGGATCCGAATCACTGTGCAATGTTCCTCCACCGGATGTCGAATCCGGGGCACCTTGATTACAAGGCAATGACGTTACCACTATGCCATCTGGGAGGCTAGTATTTCTCATGTGGCAGATGCAAGCAGCTCTTTATGCTGAGCAGACTTCCGTAGCGGAGTGGTTACCACAGCGCGCTACGACGCTAGGGGTCCCGGCTTCGAATCCCTACCTGGGCATGGGTGATCTTTATGAGTGCCTCTTCTTCATCAATTTCATTATATCATCAATCATCCTCATCCTCATCTTCGCGATTAGCCAAATGTGGAAGAAATTCGAGGTAAAATAAACCAAGTCAATGAATCTTTATGCTGATCATTAAGCTAGATAATTACTGTTAAAACATCATGAATACCAGGTGTGCCGGTTAATAATTCTTAATTTCGTCGCTGGATGGCGCTGGAAGCAAGTGTTGGTGCACAGTCTCAACTGTTACGTCAGTGTGTTGCCAGGACAGTACCTGTCAAAACGCCGTGGATGTGCAACCGAGTGCGAGTGATCGTGATATTGGGTTTGTGTGGGAAACATGTTGACCTTCAAACCAAATAAGGAGCATGTGCGGCAAGAAGTACCAAGAAGTATCGAATAGGATAAACAGATGAAAATCTGTAAATAGACCGTCTTTTGTTAAAGCAAATTGAAAGCGTTGTCGTTCATGCGAATTTCTATTAGCGAGTGGTTAGGTTTTCTTCTTTCTTTCTTTTTTAACAGTGCCACCGATCTCGGGAATAAATGCTGGGAGTCTCCTAACATCAAGAGCGCTCGCAGAGGGCGACTATGGGGGGTAGTCGCCCCCCCTGCTGAGATATCTGGAAATACAACATATAATTCAAATGTTGAAATAGTAGAGTAAAAACATGCACGAGTGGTGCCGTGGAAGACAGCTGATTAACTGCCTATGCAAATTATCCTTGTGCTGAGGATGCTTTATGAGCATTTCCCCACTTTAAGCACTGCTGCCCCCTTGAGGAAAAAACCTGCGGGCGGCCTTGCCTAACATAATGACAATATTTCCAAAAATACGCATAATTTTTTGAACATCCTGTAGCTGGTACATCCTCGTCTTGTCGTGGAAAGGAATCAAGTGCCTGTGCCTGAAAGAGGCGTGTTGAAGTGGTGACGCTTTTGATTGATGGCTGCAAAAAGTTATAAATGAAGTCATCTCGGATTGTGACGGTAATGCACCGTACAGACCAGAACTAAATGCGGCAGCCAAGTCTAATTGAATCGGTGTATGATGGGGCAACAGTTGCATTGTTGAAGGCGTTTTCCTCAAGACTATGAACGGACATGCAAAGACCGAGAAGAGAACCTAGACCAGATTCTTCGAGAATTTTCGAGGCGAGACCGAGAACCAGACAGACCTCTGTAATATCGAGACTCTTTCGAGACTTTGGTATGGTATTTTAAAATTTTACCGAAACTGAATTTTCTTTCTCTTTACGATGCAACTTATTTAGGCATATTCAGCTGATAGTCATTAGATAGCCAATTCATAAGTGGGAAACGTGCGTCTGTACGAGGCGTTAAACAGAAGAACGTTATTAAGAAATTTACTTCTGTAGGCTGTGAAAGTTTGCGCGGTAACATGCTGTATGTGTTGTTTAAACTATATATAAAACGATCCATTGAAGTGTAGACCGCCGAATCGGTGTTTGCGATATCGGCAAGCGAGGCTCTCGCGGCCGTATGTCGGCACTGTAGACTGTCCGTGAATCAAGCTCGCAAGTTTCCGAAACGTGTTTAAAGAGTGATTTATTTACTTACCAATTTATGAAATAATGTGCTGAAACTGGCTAGTTTGAACACCTTCTTTTATAAATCTGGTAAGTAAATCACTTTTTAAAATAAATAAATAATTACGAAAACTGTTGTGCGCTTGTTTCAACGACACTCTACGATGCCGACAAACGGCCGCGAGTGCCTCGTTACCGATAGCGCAAACATCGACGCGGCGGTCTACACTTCAATGCATCGCTCTGTGTTCCGAAACAAGAACGAGATAGGTATTTAGAACTCGAGACGAAGAACAAGACAGACAATGTTTACATTTTACAACTCGAAACGGGCCGACATTCTGCAAAGTCTGCGAAAGGTAAAGTTGTCTTCCGCAGCCTCGCAACGTGAACTTCAAGAACTGAACAAAAAAGCGCAAATAAGCAGAGGATAACCTCTGATCCAGCACAAGTATAATTGCTTTCCCTAAAAACACATAGAATGATAAAGAAGGAAAATAGCTATGGACAATTTGCCTACTGTTACCTTTGCGTCTGATTGCACGCCCCCAATGTTCATTCTTGGAAAAGAGAATGACTGAACATGGTGATGGACGATTTGCCTTTGGCTATACATACAGGGTGTTTCCGGGCTGATGATACAAACTTTCAGGGATGATGGAGAAGGGCAGATGCATCAATTTGAGATAAGGGAACCTGGTCCGGAAACGACTTAGTAGAAAGCTATAAGCGAAAATCGGTGTATGAAAATGTAATACTTTTATTACCTGCACAAGTTTCACAAGCTGCTACATTCATAACAGTTGTTCAAAGTGGCGTCCCCCAGCTTTGCTGCAGGCATGACATCGTCGCACAAAGTTCTGGCGTTCCCTTTGGAGTAGCCTGAAGAGGATCTCCTGGCAAGAATTCTCGCTGCCTGTGACATTGTTCGAACGACCCCGGGGTTGTTCCAACACGTACCTACGCCAGAACTTTGTGCAACGATGTCATGCCTGCAGCAAAGCGGGGGACGCCACTTTGAACAACTGTTGTGAATGTAGCAGCTTGTGAAACTTGTGCAGGTAATAAAAGTATTACATCTTCGTACACCGATTTTCGCTTATAGCTTTCTACTAAGTCGTTTCCGGATCAGGGTTCCTTATCTCAAATTGATACATGTGCTCTTCTCCATCATCCCTGAAAGTTTGTATCATCAGCACGGAAACACCCTGTATAACGATGCTCCATTCATTCTAGATCTCGACCAGCCAGAAGCATAATTTATGTACCTGCTACCCTGCACCGCTCATAAAATGATGTCCCATATAGCAGTGAATGGATTTGTGAGAGCCTCGTATATTTGGAAGGGTGCAAAATTGCATTATGTGCCGTCACACCCAATAGTTTTAACTCATTCATCCACGTTCTACGTACAAGTTGTTTTTTTTTGTTGTTGATGATGCTGTTTTTAAAACTACTCTTTGCTCATATAAACAGTGACGGCGTCAGCCCGAAACAAGCGCGGGGAGGGGGGGATGTCTGGTTTCGCACCGAGGAAATTCCATATGCTTCACTCTTTCCTGACTGGCCCGAAATTCATCCTCCGTTTCAACGAGACAACGTGATGTTATACGCATTGTACGTAGCAGATATGCGTACCGACAGACAAACAACTTTGGCAGTATATGCGGGTGACATTGCAGCGTTCACCTCAAGTGAACGAACCTTCAGTACTGGGAAACTTAATGCAAAGATACCTTCGATCCTACGAGGAATGGACAACAAGGTGGAGAATGCGAGTGGACGCGGTTAAAAGTTCGGCAGTACTCTTCACACGAAGAAGGCCTCGGTTCCAACCAGCCCTAGAACCCCATGGTAACCAGATTCCAGACGCAAATAGGGTGCGGTATCTTGGCCTGCTAATGGACAAGAGCCTCACATTCAAAGATCACATCATGGACTCATGGCCGTGTGCACGAACGAAGATCAAATTTTAATCTCGGATCGGGAAAGGATCACTGGAAAATTCCATTGCATGAAGACGGTTCAACACTTGATCGCGATCTAGGAACATCAAAACGAGATTATCTTCTGATCGGCCATTCGCGACCGTTTTGGTGTCTGATCCTGGTTCACGATACTGACGCTTCGACTGCAGGCAGTTGTTTTTTAATATAAAAAGAGCGGAAAGTGATATCGAGGGCGTGCAAACGTTAGAGATGTTGGATGTACAATGCTGATAATTCGAGAACTATGTAAACTAAAAACTGCCAAAATAATAATAATAATTTGTGGTTCTGTGGTGCAAAGTCGTAATGTTTATAAATACTGTACTTTCTATCCCAGAACACAACACATATATAAATGTCATATATTACGTGCAAGGTAAATTATAACACAGCAATGTTTACGATATTGCTACATGGTGTTGGAAATATGATTGTATAAATTTACGAAAATACATGTTACTGGCTATTTACACCAGTTTACACGACACGACAATATAAATACATAAGAATTAAGGAATTAAAAATTCAAATACTTACCACAGTACAGTAATAATAGAAATAATAATAACATATCTTTATTTAGCGCGCGAGGTTCAGCATACGCTGTTCTCTCAAAATCGAATGCATTTGGTATGGCATTAAAGTCCCGTAGAAGAAGGTTCCATGCTTTCTCCTTCTCTTTTGTGTTGTACCGTCAGTTCTTTTTTTAATATTATTCTTTTTTACACTCCACTACATCCTTGTACATATTGAGAAGGTTGATTAGTACATCTCTCAAATTCATAGAAGTTTGCAGCCCGAATTATCTTCTTCTCCTACATGTTGATACTTTAACACATCACATTACTCTATTGGGTTCTTGATTGTCATTTGTTTTAGCCAACCAATCAGGTATAGCCTTACAAATTAATCTCGGATCAGTTGAACGGAATCTCCTGAACGTCGTTTTCGTTGGTGCAATGCAAATCTTTAAACCAAGTTCATTTAGAGTGGATTACAATTGATCTCGTTCATCTGAACTTCGAAATAATCGGCGTTGGTGCACGCGGCCATTAGCAGATCGGGGTAATCGTCGGGTAGGACAACTATATTCAATCTTTCGCAACCAAATGCTGTCGGTGGCTAGCAGGATCAACATTTTTCAAGTTCTGATCTGGACCCTCCTGACCTACGCATGCGTGGTGTGGATGCACAATCCATTACTGAGACAGTGTGGGAAGGACATGTAGAGATGCGAGTAATTTAAACCAACATGCCATTTAAAAATATTAGACAACTCTTGACTCAGTCCCAATAAAAGGATTGCCATTCACTAATAGACAGAACTCGACATAAGACCTTGACCTTGGGGCTAACTAATACCGACCATAAAGGTATTTATTTAATACTTTACTACGATATAATTTTATCAGTGACACATTTTACAGTCAGATACAAAGGTATAAATATTACATGTAGGGCCTATACATACTACACGTAACACTATTCCTATATAAAGAGTGTGAATACTTTTTTGCTGAAATGAGAAAATGTACCACAAGAAGAAACTACAATAAGATAAGGTAGGGGCCCGAATATTGTCCCCGCACCCAATTCCGTCCCCCTCGGTATCTCGGCCCTATAGCTAGGAGCGCAATCGGCGCCAGCATTTCAGGATTGGGGAAGGCAAACAGAGCCAGCTGTGAAAATTTTGGGCTCAAGACACTTTATGGTCCGGTGTAATAAAGAAGTTTCAGTTTCGTGATACGGTGAGTTCTTGCAATATCATTGTTAGCAGTCATTTACGCCAGTATAAGAGTAGGTTTTATATTCGCTGCATGTCGTTGGCATTGGTACGTTGTCAATATAGAAGGGTGTGTGCGTTGTGTTCCGTCAAGGTCACTTGTTGAAAAGGTAGGAACCGAAATGTTAGTTTGAGGTTTGTTCCTAATTTCGTCCCCGTCATTTTCCTAATTTCGTCCACAGGATCCTCTGCACAAATCTTTCATATAGTTTCACGAAACATGCTCCGGCGCCAAAAACAATGCATTTTTTTTGTGATACTTGCTTCGAAGGCTAAAGGCTTATCTTACAAACAAGAAATAACTTACATTTATTGTTTTTTTTTTTCAAGTAAAGATAATATTGTTTCTGAGTAGTTCTAAATTTGTTTTCAGTTCGCCACATCCAACTAATTATGTTCATTATGTTCACTTTTGTAATGACCTTTTGTAAGTAACATGAATATATTGGCAAATCATTATTACTCTCTTTTTCCGACATTGTTTTGGGGGGACGGAATTAGGCACTCTTTTTTGGGGTTTTGCGATATGTGATTACTTTCGAAATTATTGTTTTTTGGTACTAGCAATTGATTATACAGGCGCTTTGACTTGGTTTCCAGGTAAAGAGATAGTTGACGAAGGTAATATAGAATTTTGGAGCTCTTACGTAATTTAATATGGTCTCCAGGTAAGCAAAAGTGATTAGGGGACGATATTTAGGCCCCCTACCTTACGTCTGTTTTTATGGCAGCTGCAAAATTATCTACAACTTTGTTTAAATCCAAAGATTTTGGGTTTTTTTCCTCAAAAGACAGAATAAATAGAGCAGTCATCCTCTCGTTACCAGGTCGATTACAAAGGTTTTCAATTAATTTGTCGCAAGCTATAAAATATTCTTTCACATCCAACTGCTGATGGGATATGCACATTACAATAGCACAAAGCTTATGAAGTTCGTGAAAGACAACTTCTGAAGCTTCTGAAGAGTCATTACTTTGAGTTTCCTTTCTGCCTCATAGCGTACCATAACTTTTAGCATCAGTTTTAACTCTGACTGTAAACTGCTCAAATCGCAACAGCAGTGAGCTTCAATTAACACATCACTTTTCTGTTCAGAAATTAGGCGACCAAGAACTGGGAAATAGATACCAACTTTAATATATATAAATCTTTTGCTTTCACATACTGTAAGTTTCCTTTTGGAAGTTTTCGGTTTCGTTAATTTACTACGGTGCATGAAGTATTATTTTCATCTGCAAACGTCTTCATTTCTACCCTGAAAGGCAGTATTATTATCTATTCGAAGATAATGTGTTTTTCCAAAGAGAGAGAACCAGCAACTGCAAGATCACACTCAGATTTCTGCAGATTATCAAAAACAACTTTCAGGTCTTTCAGAAAATTACGAAAGAGATGAAGACAGAATGTTACAAAGTTAAAGTGTATCCGATCCAGAATGTCTGTCTCTCGCTTCATTCGTTTTCTCTGAGTAGTTTTCAGTCGTTATAATCTGATTTAAAGTCAAAAGAATTACCGGAACATTATATAGCTCTGACTGCCACACAGGAAGCAATTTGGCAAATCCTCCTTGTTTCACAAGTAGGTTTCAGTTCATTTTTTTTGTAATGTGTTCTCTTCCTACACTTTTAAAAACAATTCTAGATAACCTGGCATAAATTGTTCAAGTAATGAGAAAAATATATGAACATCTTCAACACCACGGCATACATCAACTATAACCAAATTGAGTCTATCGATTGTAGCAATGCATGTTAACATATTGAGGAAATTCGTAGCAAGTTTGAACTCATTGAATTTTGAATTTGAATTTAAAATTTTGGGTGCGTCAACACTAAGGCTATTTTGCACCCGTCACATTATACGGGGGCCAGCCCCTTACCATTACAAATAACAACTCTAACGTTGCATAACTAAAAATCTTAAAATATTCTGACTTCTGTTAAAAGCTGAGGCTGTAAACGGGCACTCAGCACACACAAGGACAAAAGACAGGACAACACACACAAAATTATACTGGACAAACTCTGAAGTCGCCAGAGCCTCGTTCGTCTGCAAAATGCAGTCCAGGGTGTACTGCGTGGAAGTGAGGTTGACTTTTGGGCGCCTACATGGAAGGTACCCCTTAGTACACCCCAAGTTTGAACTCATGATTGACCAAATAATTAGTACCAAATTGTTAGTGGCCATTGCAGCCCCTCCTCCCTACGATTTTGGAACACAGTATCTTGGGAGCTTACTAAGTAGGAAATACACTTGAACATTGTGTAATGACCTTGCCAAAGTTTTACAATGGAAATTATTATGTAAGAAAACGTCGTTTTCCATATTTTCGTTCGAAATGCGTCTATCGTGCTAGAACATATGAGGGGGGCTACAGGGGGGTGAGACTCTGTTTTGGGAGGATTCATTCTCCCCATCCTCCTTGTAGGCGCGTTTCATGCACATAAAGTACAGGAATTCGAGAGTGCAACGCGATTAAATGTGCTTTAATACTGTACTAGTTGCATGGGTTATAGGTGTATATTTTTAGCAGTGCCATAGTCAGGATTCTAGAGTTGGGCGGACGACTATTTCTTTCAGGGTGGAGCAGTCGGACTGTATATATATACACTGGTGTGCATCGATTTGTAAACTTCAGGGTTGACAGACTGCTGCCTTAGGGTGAGCATCCGCAGTCTACAGCTATGATCCTAAGTTTTATTCCACTTTTTCCATGCTTCTTACATTCTATTTCACACGTCTGCAAACTTAACTTAAAATTGATTCAAATTCGAAGACATTTTTATTATCACACACCGGTAGGAATAATATAAAATGTATGCTCATAACAAGATTTCGATAGTACTTGTATTAATATACAACTGAAGAACAAGAACACAGTGATATCGCAGGCTAATCCCGTATCACGGAATCAGTTCCTTTGACTTTGCTTGTATTCACGAGGACACGGGGGAACTTCCCCGATTGCAGCACTAACATCGTCGCTTTGTAATCAAAGGGTCCCGGGTTCCATACCCGGATTCGGACACCACTTTAAACTGTAGGTACTGTCCCGATTAACATATCTGTGCATAAAGTGGACTTAAAACAAAACTCAAACCCAAGAGGACACAGGTCCGCACTAGGGATGGCCAAACGGATCCGGATCCAAAAGTTACGGATCTGGATCCGGATCCGAAAATTCCGGATCCGGATCCGGGTCTGAAAGTTCGGATCTGGATCCGGGTCCGAAAATTCCGGATTTTTTGAATCCGGATCCGAGAGTTTCGTATCTCAATCCCATTATAATATTACCACACCTTAAAAGGTATCAAGATCTTCGATTACAAAGAAATTTTCCATTAGTTAGTCCTACAAGAATTTTTTTCAAGTGTTGTTCCTAAAATACTTTGCTACGCATCGGCTAACACACTCGTGCACAAAAATAATCTTACTTGTTTAACATAAAATGTCAGAGGTGATTTTCTAAATGCCATTGAAACGAATATGTATTCATGTATTGGAAATGAAAACATACATAAATGTGAGACATTCAAATCCAGGATGAAACCTTTAACACATATAACAAGATAGAAATGTTATACAAAAATTATACAATTGTTCTACAGTTACAGTTTTACAAATTAAAATAAAACATTATAATATATGCAGTGTTATATAATTACATCCGATTTCCATGAAACTTGGCAGGCGAATAGTGGGACCCAAAGGAAGAAATACGTGTGTTTTTGTTTCAGCTAAAAAACTGTTTTAGGGGGCAAAACCCCCTCAAATGTCAAGATGAGGACAAATTGAAGTGAGGATCTGACCCCTGTGTCCCCCTCCGATTTCCATGATACTTGGCAGGTGTGTGTATAAACGGGCCCAAAGAAAGAAATACGTGTTTTTTTTTCTTCAGCTAAAAAACTGTTTTAGGGGGCAAAACCCCCTCAAATGTCAATATGAGGACAAATTTAAGTGTGCATTTGACCTGTGTCCCCCTCCGATTTCCATGAAACTTGGCAGGTGTATAATGGGACCCAATGGAAGAAATACGTGTTTTTTTGTTTCAGCTAAAAAACGGTTTTACAGGGCAAAACCCACTCAATTGACACGATGAGGACAAATTGAACTGGGGATCTGACCCCTGTGTCCCCCTCCGATTTCCATGATACTTGGCAGGTGTGTGTATAAACGGGCCCAAATGAAGAAATACGTGTATTTTTTGTTTCGGCTAAAAAAACTGTTTTAGGGGGCAACCACTCCCTCAAATGTCAATATGAGGACAAATTTAAGTGTGCATTTGACCTGTGTCCCCCTCCGATTTCCATGAAACTTGGCAGGTGTATAATGGGACTCAATGGAAGAAATACGTGTTTTTTTGTTTCAGCTAAAAAACGGTTTTACAGGGCAAAACCCACTCAATTGTCAAGATGAGGACAAATTGAACTGGGGATCTGACCCCTGTGTCCCCCTCCGATTTCCATGAAACTTGGCAGGTGTGTGTATAAACGGACCCAAATGAAGAAATACGTGTTTTTTTTGTTTGGGCTAAAAATCTGTTCTATTGGGCAACCTCCCCTCAAATGTCAAGATGAGGACAAATTGAAGTGGGGATCTGACCCCTGTGTTCCCTTCCGATTTCCATGAAACGTGGTAGGTGTATAGAGGGGCCCAAAGGAAGAAATACGTGTTTTTTTGTTTCTGGATCCGGATCCGAAAGTTCTGGATCCGGATCCGGATCTGAAAATTCCAGATCCAAAAGTACCGGATCCGGATCCGAAAGTTTTGGATTCGGATCCGAAAATTCTGGATCCGGATCCGAAAGTTCTGGATCCGGATCCGAAAGTACCGGATCCGGATCTGAAAATTCCGGATCCGCGGATCCGGATCCGAAAAATTTTACCAACCGGATCCGGATTTCGGATCCGCCAGGATCCGGATCTGGCCATCCCTAGTCCGCACAACCGAAGGAGAGTGACCTCGTCCCTTTAATGGACATATTACGGAGGGCGAGTGTTGAAATTGAACACAATGCAGAAGCATGTGTGGGGCCATGCTCTGATCATAGGGATATCGGTATAATTTAACAATACGGGGAATTTATCCAATTTGTTTGAAATTTGGGATACTTACTAATTTGGGCCTTGTGATCACGAATCTGCACTTAACATTTGGCGCTTATTTGGGGGCAGGTGAATCCGGCCAATTTCTAACATGCCTTTAACAGGGACTCTATAGAGATAGCCGGGGAGCCGGAGCGGAGGCGTGGCCGCGTTAGCGGCTGGGGGCGGTAGGTCAATTACCCCAGGGGCGGAGCCCGGAATCGGTGGGAAATTTGGAAATCGAGGGTGTAGAAATAAGAACTTAATTTAGATTATTTTGCTATTTCCACGTGTGAGCGCCAAATTTTAACTGCAGATTCGTGATTAGGGGGCTAAAATTAGTGAGTATGCCGAATTTCAAACAAAATGGATAAATTCCCGGTATTGTAAAATCGCTCCGGGATATCTTCCACACTAGGTACGATGTTTACAATGAACGAGATACACATACGTTACGGATTCTCCTCCCCTCCCCCTTCGCTCTTGCGAAGACACTTTTATCATTCTGCATTTAGCATGGATTGCATTTTATCTGACAAGTCTTGCATAGGAGAACAGAAGACATCGGCTGCCACGTGGTTTGATTCGCCTGTTCCGCTCTCATGCTCAAAGGACGGATGCAACAACACTGTGTTCTGTCTGCAATGGTTGCCGTAACTGTTTCATAGTTGCAGTGGGACAAAGTGGCAGTGCAATAACTTGGAACCTCACGATAACAGCAACTTATCGGTAAATTTCATCGATAACTCAAACGCAGGTGACTTGTCGATATTATTTTTGCTATTTGAAAGTCTCATTTTTAACGGGTACCCTCAGTATCGCGGCGTTTACTGGGGGACGTGTGGGAGCAGTTGCACTATATACTGTATATGCATTCATTGCATCTTACAGTATCCATCAACAGTCTCTGGAGAACGACATTTCATCCGGCAACCAAATTCACACAAGATGTTGACGTGAAACTACATACAGAGCTAGGTTGATTTAAAAGTTTCCACGTGTACACCCAAATAAATCTGTAATGCAATTGATTTTTATTATACTTATTCACTGAATACTATCTCCTTCAAACAAAACATCAAACGTTCCCACGCCCAAGCGGCGACCATATCTTCGTGTTACGAGCGCCTGCAGATTGAAGTTCGTTCGTTTCGCACAACTGGCAGTGCTCTCTGATGCCGCTGTTTGCAGTACGCAAGGAAAGAGAATGATTGGCGCCTGTAGCTTGCAGTATTATGGGCTTAACGAGCACCACCAGTGCTGTGTTCACGCAGTGTTGCAATCTCATTCCATTCGCGATCGTGTGGCGGAGTGGAAACAGCCCACACATCATCGTAAATCGAGGGACATTTATATGATATCTTCGCTCACACTGTTGTTCCGAGCAAGAAAGCTTTTCTATGCATAAGGTGGATCTAAAAAATAAACTCAAACAAATATATAGCCAAGGCTAAAGTGCACACCCATAGAGCCAGAGCACCAGCCGCCACTGGTGTACAGTCAACGAATTTAGTAGTAATGTGTAATGTATACAACGCAATTTTAACGTTTTCTAAAATTAATTGCAGAAGAATGAAAGCCTAATTTACATAAAGCAATAGAAAATTATAATTAAAAACAATTTAATGATGGTGGTCAAACTGCTCGTTGGGCAAAAATGTTGTATAAAGAAACGAATTACGATACTTCCAAGTGGAGCTTGTGTAAAATACAAATTTGTGGAACACGATAAGAATAAGAAAGTATTGTGTATTTTTTTTAAAAAAAATGTATCGCGTCGTAAACCACAGGCCGATCTCCGCGGCGGAATTGCTATCTAAGCGCGATATGACTCCAAAGGTCTCGGGTTCGAATCCCGACTGGGTTTTCTTCGCGATTAGCCAAAAGTTGCAATTGATAAACACTGATAAACGTCGATTGATTGCTCTCAAATTTAAACCTGGATCAATACTCCAAAGCAGCGATAACTCGTAGCAACATTTGGGCTTTCTTTCTAGTGGGACCCAAATTGATATTTAAAAATAAAGGGTGTGTTGGAAATTAAGGTTATATGGTAGTGATATGACAACTCTGTCACTAGTTAGCAATTGAACACAATTGAACAATATTCACAAATAGTACTTCTGATCCATTAACGCAATTTGTTGTATGTGTATTTTATTAATATTTTCGCAGTTCAAAATCATGTACTTTGGAAAGCGTGTGGACCTACTTGCAAACAAATTTGACGCTTGTTCTGGAGCGTTCTATACACTGTTCTTATCGTTTGTCTATAGCAGTTATTCACAGCAGTTTTCATGGACGATTAGCCGATTTCGGTTTTTCTGGAAGAGTTACAGAAGACCGTATTCATTCAGAAACGAATTTGTTTGTTGCACTGAACAAGTCCTTGTCTCACATTATTCTCGCTATCGTAGTTTCCCACTGGTAACTTCCGAACTAAAATTTCAGCCTGAATAATGAAAGTATGATTTTCAAGATGAGTACTGTGCGTCACAAAGTCTTTTGCAACTTGTATTGAACAATATTTCTGGATTATTAGACAAAATTAGGCCCGGGTTCAGTGATCCCATGCTTGGCTCCACCAATGGTTACATGCGTTACAATTTATGACGGGCCAAAAGTTGCAAATAACAAATTTTTAAATCTATGGGTTTTGAGTTACAAGTTTGGTAGTACATAGTAAAAATATAGGTCTTGGAAAATTTTTAATTATATACGTACAGTGAAAATACCAAAATTTTATCCATATTTTTGCAGTAACGTGTTGTGACCACGGCACTTAGGCTAACAACTAATTATAAGTACATCCTTTGATACATCGCGCACCCCACCCACTACACACACATATTGAAGTGTTGTTTCAATACAAACGAAACGATTAATTTATTTCAATGGAAGTGATAATTTAGCACTAAACCTTAGATTTCCGCGTTTGCGAATACCTGAATCATCTACGAAGTTTTACTTCAAGACTAAAACGTGATTTGCATCTAACATTATGCCAGATAGTATAAAAGATTAGTCCTCACCGTCGCAATTAGATAGAAAATAAATGCTAAATAACCCAATTTTAGGCGTATTTAGGCTAATAACCAAACTTTAGGCGTATATTTCGGGTGATTGAAAACCTTGTTGGATTACACTTAACTATCTTTTGATTTTCTTCACACATTTCCTACACTTGCGCACAAACACACACGCAAGCATCATAGCCATACCGAAGGAGGGAGGCTTAGGGTAGTCAGAACTCAACATTGGAGGCCGATCTCCGTGGCGGAGTGGTTAGTACAACGCGTTACGACGTCAAATGTCCCGGGTTCGAATTACGACCGAGGCATGGGGGATCTTTATGAGTTCTGTGGCATCGGCAAGACAATAAATATTTGTGATTTGAAAAAATAAAAGATGTGAGATCGATTGATCTATCACTAATAGACTCGCTACTCCTCAGTGCACGGGGGGGAGGGGGGCTCGCCAATGGCGCGGTGGTAGTGTCGTCGCCTTGTAATCAAGGGGCAAGAAGTGTCGCTCAAGAACAGTAGCCTTTCAAAATATTGATTTGTTATTAAGTAATTGTTTAACTATCATATGTTGTCGACAAGTTAACTTCAATGCCATGTCGTCACTGAAGTGAAAGGAGTGATTGCCTTTTTAGGTACTAACTTCTTTTGATTCCCAGTCCGTGTACAGTCGGGTTGTAACAGTCCAATTGACTTTCCATGGTACCGCTACAACCCAGAAGTGTCAGTGACTGTACTATACAAGACGCATAAAAGTAGAAATCACATAAAACATTTGTTTACCGGACCCTGGCATCAGTTATACTGGACCGCAAAAATGTCTCCTCAAATCTGTCATTTTAGTTTGCACAGCAATTTTCATTAACAAATATTTTATAGTGGGAATATTTTGAGGCGAATAATATTCTTGAATGAGTCGATAGCTCAGACGCAGATCTTGATCATTTTAGGCATCAGAAATATATCAAGATATGGTTTTGAAAATTTTGGGATTACAGCACTGCCAACTACTCCTTCATGTTTGAAGTATATACCTAGGTATGTAGGAACGAATGTATGCGCATATGGATTACACATCTTTCTATTCACTCTCACTATTTTGACAAAATTGTTCAATACCAGCTGAGCACCCACCCCTTAGACAAGAGCAGCACACTATAGCACTCGGTGTATATATAGTTTTCGCCACTGGCTAGAAACATAATTATATGTCTACAGAGACTTGTACGCTTTCAGGATTTCAGCAGTATAAAAACAAGTCGTATCAATTAAATACATAGTATATTGTCCACTGAGAATGTAAATGTTCTATGCCCAATTTTTTATTTTTTCAGGAGAACACTTCAAAGTTTGACATGATATATTTATTGAACCTTTGTCACCATTGGGCTGAAAGTTTGTGTGATTGCAAAGGCTGATATGTTGAAATCTCTCTAAAAAGGAGTAGTTGTTTCGTTAGGTACTTATGCTGTAATTAATTATTGAAATTTCGGATAGAACAATTGCGCACAACGCTAGGTTTGGTTTGAGAGTGTCAGTGTTCTATCTACCAGAACATTGCATTCTGGAAACGAGATGGAGATGAGACAATTTCATTATAAATTTGTCATTCTGTAGCAAAGTAAAATAAATAATTCATATTTTGGGAATCAACTGCTTTGACTCCACTATTATTCAAAATTTTTGTTTGTTAATAACAAAAGTAAGAACCTAAGACCGTTACTATTGCTAAGCAGCTCACACAAGTGACTGAGGTTAGAATGCAAGTGGTTTATCTCATACTCGCATGGCGCTTGTGTTTGGTTGAGGAAATTGTCGTAAGGTTGCATTGGCTGTTAGACTTTGCACTCTCGTGGCGGCTTTAGAAGTTTTCATGTGTGTTTGTATGTATGTGTGTTTGTGTGCGTGTGTGTGTGAAAACCAAACCACATACAATAGGAGTACTTATAGTAGTTATATCTCATGTCTTTGAATACGTAAGCATTTTTCAGCATGAGCATGAAAAGTCAAAAAGCATTTTAAAAGATTTAATAACTACAATCGCCAAACAAAGGACAATCGTGTTGTTCATTTTATTTCACGTTGGGAATTGAGAGAATAAATTTACAATAAAAACTCTCTAGAAAATACTACAAATATCATATCAAAGTTTTGGAACAATATCTAATTGCATTGGTGAGAGTCTAATATCAAATCCAGTCTTATACGGCAAAATTTTATCATTGTAGGTAAGCATAGCTAAAGGTGTTCTTAAGATAGCATGGTGTAAGTTGTGGATTAAAATGTTTGAACAGTCAATGGTTGAAACATGGAAGTGCAAACATTTATCCAGAGAGGGGCAAACACACCTTCTTTCCTGGGGAAGACAACAACGCTTTTTCCGGGAGAGGCAAACAACGTTTTCTCAGGAAGCGCAATGCTTTAATTTGAATTATTTGAAAAGGGAATGGAATTTATTTTACTTTCCACGTAAGAAAAAGCACAATGAAAAGGATGAAATTCTTCAACAGTCGTTTTCCAGATCGCCTTGCCATCCACTGGCTACACCCATTGGCTTAAACAATAAAGGCAAAAGGGATAATAGTTTTTAGGAAGTCACTCTGCAGTCAGTCTAACAACTGTTCTTCCAGTTATTTTGCAGACTTTTAAAAGGCTTATTTGTATTTTTTGTTATTTTATGTCGTTTTCTCCCACTTTTGGCTAATAGCGACGGTAAGAATGATTGATGATTAGATTAAATTGATGAAGGGACCAAGAGTATCCATGTCCAAGCCGACACTCGAACCCGGGAAAATGAATGGTCACCTTTTAAAAAGGAGATTTCTAAAGAGAAAATATATTTCATAATTTTTGGAAAGTTTGTATTATCACGGATAAGGCACACAGGTTTATCCTGCAATAATTGTCATGCTTGGTCATCTAGTAAATTACATACACATACAATACATTATATATATATAACATATATATAATTGCAAGATTCGTTTCAATTCAATAAATTGGATAATTGTGTACTGTTAAAAATCCAGTGTCCAGCAACAAGAATACTCACCGTGCATAAATTCCCGCAAAATGTCCCAGAGGAAAGATCTGACTTCGCCGTATCGTCACTGCTCGACGACTGCCGCCGAAATCACCATTGCATGATCTCATATAAGCTGTCAAGTCCCATTCTCTCTCTCCCCACCAGTTTGCCGAATGCTCTCCGTAGTCAAATGGCGAGGGAGGAAGGGACGGGACACACTCGGAAAGGAGTGGGGGGGGTAGCATCCGAAGCATGACCTTAGCTGAGATCCAAAGTAACGTTTCTCTTCTGTTTTGGCCTTTTCTCTCTGCTTTTTGCTGATGCGGAACCTGCGGAAGGAAATGGATCATTCACGGGCGAAAATAACGGGAGCCCCCGGCGGCACTCCATTCCGTCTGAAAGCGCAGAAATCTGCTCTCAGGTTCGACAAAGGAAGAAAGAGATCTTTTGCACTGCTGCTGTGCGGTCGCTTCTGTTTGTACAACGACAATTCGGCACGATGACTCATCAATATTTTTTTCAAGCATTTAAAAATCCAAAAGTTCACATTTTCATGAATTTTTTACATGCCCCACTCTTTTTTTTCTAGTACCCCAATGTATTGTGTGTTAAGGTGGAACTTAATTTTCGATTATTTTCGGTTTCAATCCCCTGGAATAGCAGACCAAAATTCTCCAAATAGATTTATTTTAGTGTTGCCACAGTGATCTTGGAAGATCACACGGTTACTGATAATTGGCTTATAAATACTAAATTGACTCATAATTTCACTTTGTAAAAGAAATATTGCATGTAAGACTTAAAGCAAACAAAAACTAGCCAGCCTCTGTGGCAGAGATCCCGGGTTCGAATTCCGGCCCGGGCATGGGTGCTATTTGAGAGTGTCCCTTCATCAGTTTCATCATATCATCACTCATCCTCATCTTCGCGACTAGCCAAAAGTGGCAGAAAAGCGAAGTAAAATATAGCAAAGAAAAATCAAAATATGCAGTTGTGGCTAATCGAATTGAACAAATCAATACTTGCATTCCTAAACCAGAAGGCTCATCTGTCCCTATCCTGTGCAAAATTTATTCGAAGTAGAACATCTTCGCTAATTTCCTTCAGGCCTATCTCAGCACCGTCCATCCATCTTCGTATTTACTTCCTTTGATTCTCTTCATCAGGTGTTTTCAAAGTCATGGACATACCAAATCTTAAAACTGACTTATGTATGTATGAAATAAATGCATTCCTTGTCAGAAACACTTAAAGTATTTACAGACTACAGCTATTATTTTTCGTATTAAAAACCGTAAATATGTAATATGGTCAAAGTTTTTATTGGGGGTGTAAGTAGGGGAACCATGGTGGATTTGATTTAATAAGGTTATTAGTTGTTGTTTTTTTATTTGTGACAACTGTTGTATGCTGCCTTGTTTTTATTAGCCTCTTTCAGTATTAAAAGGCAGGTGGAAAATGGTATAAAATAGTTTTCGCATTTATCATTTCATAATTTGTCGTCTTTCTTGAGATGGAACTAGTGATATAAATATTCAAGTTATGAAATAATAATATAAATGAGGAAAATCAAATGTTTAGAGGAGTTTAATTTTCTTGCAAAATAAATATGACATTGGAAGAAAATAATTTTCTTAAATGTTGGAAACAGCAACAGTCATTTAGCAAATGTAATTATCCTATTCGCATGTGCTTTGGAGAAGGTATTGACCACCTGCGGTACGTCAAAGACTTGACATTCCTCGTTCTCAATGGCAAGGACAGCCACATAATGCGACAGCGACAGCCTGACATCTAGCATGCCGTTGCGAGAAAGATTTTTCAAACGTTTCAAAGGATTATTTCGCAAGCTGCACTGGAAACTGGGATTGTCATAGAGATTGTTTGTGAACCTCATGACATGCTAACTTATACGTACTTTACTAGGCAATTGACGAAATCCAATAAGTGCACTACTCTTGTTGCAATTTCTTCGTAACGCTGAAGAATATTGTACAAAATCTGGATTTTAGTTTTCAGCAGGGCAACGATATCACAGGAACAAAAAAAGGTTCAGTTATCTCATAATGTAGGAAATATTCTGATTCTGTCAACCTCTCACTCTACCACTAGCTCCACCTTATGTCTGTGCTACACAAACACAGACATATATGGAGTTCTTGGAGAGTTCTTCGATATATGCAAAGAGTGAACATGCATCTAATGATTGAAGAGTGGCGAATACTAGAAAGCTTTCTTTTACCTGACGAAAACTGGCACTGGAACCTGTTTGTTCTGCCAACAATGCGAGTACTTGTGTTTCTTCCGCATCGTGGCTTATCTTAAGTGCTGGCAGTACTTAGATCAATTCGTTTCGAATAGAACTGTGAGTATACTTTGCATTTTAAGGTCCAAGTTCAAGACGTTTCCGAGCAATATCGCCGTATATTTTGAAATTAACCTCAAGAGTTCCACGAAATTTCCTCTAAGGCTTGCTTCAGTTTTCAATACATCACATGTAGTGTTTTCTTGAACCGTCATTGACTAATCAGCAGAGGTGCTCCAAGGCCAATAGCGCATCCCCCCAAAAGCCAATGAAGCCCCCCCCCCAAAGTTCATGTCATAATCCCCATAAAGTATTTAATTAGGACAGTGTTATCGGTTGATTTTGTTTTTTTAGTTTTAATGAACACTTCACTTGATACTCCCCGTCCTGAGTTATTCCATTTCTTCATCTAACATGTCACTATTACATCAAATACTGTGTAGTGTAAAGTGGAGACTCCACAATCTGTTTTGTGTCTAGTATGAGCAAGGTTTAGCTACCATTAATCATGGGATAAGAGATGAATTGCCACATCAAACTACATGGTATGGATATAAAGATAACTCTTAACATATTTAACGTCATAAAATGCATTATCATTTTAATCTGCTTAAAATTATATGAAATAACAATGTGCGAGTTCTGTTAAGAGAAAATATGCTGCATATTTGGAAATTGGTTTGGTTTGAGTTGGTGTTTTAAGTCCACTTTATGCATAGTAAGGCTAATCGGGACTGAACCTACAGTCTAAAGTGGGATCCGAACCACTATGTGCAGTAGCGTACTCAGGATTTCATTCAGGGGTGGGGGGGTTATTTCTAAAACTTTCTCCAAATTCACATTACCATTGTTTTATTATACTTTAATTAAATAATAATAATCACAATTAATTAATAATACTTATAATTAATTAATTAGCTGAATTACTACTAATAATACTACTAATACCACTACTACTATTAAGTAGTAGAGATCTACATAAATGTAGTATTTTTGAAAACAATAGAACGAAATTACTTTCTAGTCATTCGATTTTTATCAAATCCTGGGAGCAATTTTTTTGCTTCTTTGTTACGAAATAATTGTCTGGTCAACGGGATGAGACATCTTAAAGGTGAAGAAAATAATCAAAGTATGGAACTCATCCAAGGAGCTGCGGTGGTCTGGTCGGTAGAGCGTCTGACAATCACGCGGGAGATCCGGATTCGATTCCCGAAATTGGTTGGAATTTTTCCGGCTTCTTCCCCGCATAAATGTCCTCGATAATTCACATCTGGAATGTCTCGCTGTTCTTACCAACAAAATATTTTACAATAGTTAAGCTTATCGTCGTTTGAATAATTGTCTGTCTAGTCAACAAGGTGAGCCATTTTAAAGAGAGACATTCAAACGTGCTGCGGTAAACAATACAATGGAAAGGCAGACTGGTGACTGTATTCTTGTCCGCCTAGCCTTTGTCTATGCATTAGCCTCTTACAACGAACCAAGAACTTTATTTTGTTAATTTTCATTGTTCACACACACACACACACACATATATAATATATATATATATATATATATATATATATATATATATATATAATATGTGTAGGAAAATAGATTGTAAGAATTGTAAGAATTGGTAGGTGGATTCAAGAACTTGCCCCCCTCCCTCCCCCACTCTGAAATAAGTTCCGACGTCCCTGCCTGGCGTCATAGTGCGATGTGCTAACCAATCCGCCACGGGGCCGGCTATTGAAAGCACCGAGTTTGTGTGTATATGTTTGAAATAATCCATTTCTTACCGAGAATTGACTGTATGAGCAAATGTCGAAACCACAGCACATCTTAGAATCAGGGTGGATAATAATCATGATTTTTATTTAAAAAATATTTTTTGTTAATTTTTTTTACTTGAATCGGATTTTATTTATTTAAATCGATTTGTTTGAATAGAAAAGACACGCTTGAAATTGCTTGTATGATATTTGGAACCATACATATATAGAAAGGCTTTTTTCTAGTAAAGGGCCCTGTAAAATATTTGAACAGTTCAATTAATCAATTTAATCAAACAGTTTGATTAAAGAAAATAAAGGATATTCGTAAACATACATTTTTCTGTTTCTGATACTTACAGTATCCGAAACAGTACTGTGGAAATGTTTGTTGAGTGTGTTAATGAAACTAAAAATGATTTCAGTAACTTATCTTCCAGTCAAAATAAAACATTCTGGATCTTCTCTACAATTGCAACTTAAAATATTAATTTAAATATTTTTATAGTCTTTGTAGCTAAATTTAGGATATTTTTAATGATAGTTTGAAAAATATCAGCTGGCATGTTTATTTACAGTTTTATGATAATAACACTATTTATGGTTTAATATGATTAGTATTTTGTATATATTTCTTCACAAAATGTTTGCTATTTTTGTCTGTAAAAATTATTGAATTTTAAATCAAGAGCAATGTTTGTTTACATTTCCTCTCGTATGAGCTTCACACCATCAGTACATATATTTTATTTCTTTTATTTTCTTATCTTAGAGTTTAATAAATACCATTAAATGATTACGAGAGTAATGTACTTTCACCTAAAGTGATTCTAATATCTATAAAATCCTTATGTACATTATTCTATAAATTATTTATATAAAATAATCAACATAATTTAAATGAATCCACCTTCATTAGAATTTTCATCTTTGGAGCACAACAATATTTATTTATTTATTTCACCTATAACAGAGCTTTCGCTCCAATTACAATAGGCTTACATATATATTTTAAACAATTAAAAAATATAATTCTAACAATACAAAACAAAAGAAGAAGTATGAGAGCAAAACTACAAAAAAAAAACTACACACGTATTCTAGAGAACATAAATCCAAAAATGATATTCACTGTGGTAGAACAAGATACATATCTATATACAGACTGAGACATTTATAACTATACACATGTAAATACTCATATATAAACAAATATACACGCATACAGGCATAATTGTATTCAGAAACATACCCATGTACACAGAAACCATCTATAATTATTTATTATTTATTCTTCGAAGGACGGACAGGAACTGCATGAATGGCATAGCGAAATCCAAGTCTCCACCGTTTCTAACTATTTCATTATGTTTAATACATAGTCTTAGAATGGGCGAATTCTGGTGTTCTGTTGAATTGGATTTACTGTAATAAAAAGGCTGCCTGAACCGTAACATGTCCTTCTTAGCATCAAAGTTTAATGTCTGGAGGAGCCTTGGACTGTCGACCAGCCCGTTGACTAACTTATATAAAAATAATTGATGTGATACTACTCTCCTTTCGTACAGTGGTGTAACATTGAATTCTTTGAGTAGTTGTTTACATGATACCTGATCCTGAAAAGGCGATCTTTTGTGCTTTTTGTAATATAAGTAACGAACAAATTTCTTCTGAATTATTTCTATCTTTTTGCTATTACATTGTGTGTAAAGTGACCAGACTACACTTGCATATTCTAATTTGGTTCGAACAAGGCAATTAAACAGGCTTGTCAGAGCTCTTTCATTATGCACAGTGGCGCAGGAACAGGGGGTACAGGGGTACATTGTACCCCCTCAAATATTTGAAAGGGGGTACTGCACCCCCTAAATCCGTAAATTGAGTTGTACCCCCATGTACCCCCTGTACCCCCCCTTGGTAAATTGACAGCAGACGCAAGGTGCTACTGTTAAAGGAACCTATTTTAAATTCGCCCAATAAAAAAGTGAATATTTTTATAACTTATAAGTATTATCTTCCTTACCACAGAAATTCAAACCATTGTAAACTGATTCTACTATATTGTGCTTGCTACTAGTTAGTTCATTGACCTATGTTCTTGGAAACCATCTTTAAGGGGATGAAAATGGTTTAAAATGTGTGTGGAACGATGGAATCAGATTTGATCTCAGAAAATCACGATGCAGATGAATGCTCCTTTGCGTAAGGGGGGTACACTTTTCTAAAAAGGTGGTCGCGTCGATTCGAAGATAAGATACAAATCTTCATCTGAAGAGTGTATGACTGACCCCATTTTCTTTTAAATATTTAAAATGGAATTTTCCGAAACGAGACGAGACACGAGAGACCAACTTGGGGGTTACAATGTACTACTACTGTACCTCACCCATATTTTTCATAACTTTGCAAGAGGATGTTCGGAAAACTATACTTAAAACCTATATACTGTATTAAGATTTTTTTTTATAAAATAGAGTCCCTAGGCTATCTGAGCATAAAATGGATCAAGAATGTGTTTTTAATAACTTCAGAGTGGGAACCTAAAGAAAAACAAACACAAACAAGAACGAGAAGGACCTCACCACACATGAGACTAGATGAGGCTGTGACAATTCTAGACTCATTGCATCGGGATATCATTCCTAGGTGAAATGATTTTTTCCTAGACATTTAAACAGGGTGCAATCTGCGATTTTATCAGAGAGGGGTACTTATTTTTACCTATATATTAGGTATACTAATAATATAATTGGACATTAATTGCTTAAAATTTGATTTTGGTATCGAATGCAACACAAACACAACGCCATTTTAAGTTAAACCCTAAAGTCAAACTGTAAGAAAATTTCATTAGTCAGATGAATGCACAAGATAAATGAGACACTGCAGGTTCTATTGGTATATTTTGGATTGGATTCACAAAGTCATTGAGTGAGATGGGAATGTTTGATTGATATATTATGTTTATTTTACTTCGCATTTCTGCCACTTTTAGCTAATCGCGAAGATGAGGATGAGTGATGATATGATGGAATTGGTGGACACTCACAAATAACATCCATGCCCAGGCTGGGATTCGAACCCGGGACCCCTGGCGTCATAGCGCGCTATGCTAACCCCTCCGCCACGGAGGCCGGCGAGGCGGGAATGTGTTTTGGATTTTCTTTGTAGATTCAAAAATCTTTAACTGTGACGTGCATACTTTTGTTTACATTAAAGTTTACCTTTTCACATAAACTAGAAATTGACATGTCACCCTAAAACACCCGCATGTATCTGTATTTAATACCACTCCATACGAAAAGAAGCCTTGATCGGCTCTTCATATTGTCCACCAAAAATTGATTGATTGAAAAAAAAACTTTTGACAGTATGGATTTCCTTGCTTTCTCAGAACTGAAGGATTTAGGTTTTGTATATGTAATGATGGTACTTTCAGTGCTTGAAGAGTGTCATTAGGTACAGCTAAATATATCGTACCATACCCCGTTCGGTTAAGAAATATTGACCCTGGCAGGCCTTGTCAGCTCCTGCTCAGAATGTGTAGAATAAGCTTTCTACAGGAAATGGTAAGAACACTGGCCTTTGGCAAGAGGTGACGAGAGGCCAAGGGAGGGTTTATATACGTGCGCATGAGAGCGACACGAGGTCTTTTAATCTGGAATCATCGGAGAAGCAGGAGCTACTGGTCTTATTTCTAAACCGAACAGGGTAAGCTAGTCTACACCCATTCTGCCATTTGCATTGCTCACTTCAGTCTAGAAACGAATCATGAGTCTATTTTAATGAATAGTTAGATATTTGTACCTGCCCGTTCAGGGCTGTCTCTACCATCAACTAGTTCTAATAGTACATCCCTATTTAAGATCCCCGCGTTCAGAGGAACGCTACGTGGTTTGAGATGCGTGGGCTTTTCATCCATTTTTACGGAAATGTGATGAAAAATTAGAGCAACGTGGTGGATTGATGCGGTCATTTTCATTTTCTTTCGGAAATGAAAAGCGTCATGCCTTGTTTTCCTAAACAGACATGACAATTGAAAGGGTAGGCTGCGGAATTTTTCATTTATTTCACTCTGAAATAAATGCAAATCGAAATGCATTAATATCATGTTAGACTTGTTTCTTCGCGGAATTTTTTACTAACGGGGGGTTATTTTTTTTTAAAATAAGGTACGTCACCATTGTTAGTAATGCCTTATGTCATTTATAGAGTTGGAGGACGAGCTTGATACCACATTGGATAGGCTCATCATTCTTGCCAATAATGCTGTTGGTCCGTCTTTTGATGTGGAGGGCCTACCTTGTGCCTCATCCACCCCAATCAGAAGTCCTCCATTAACTAGAAGCCGCGCACGCGCGCAGGCTCACTTTCAAATTGATAATCGTCCCACAGTTCTTGTGGACCCACCCACCATGGCTCAACTGCCTTTTGTTCATCCCTTCATGTTCGAGAGCATTCAGTTTCAGGGTGCCTCGGGGGAGGATGTTTCTAAATTCATAGATCGTTTCGAAAGTGCGGCGATTCTGAACAATTGGGACGAGACGAAAAAACGGCAACTTTTCCCGGCGTTGTTATGTGGCCCAGCCCTCCGCTGGTTTAATGCAATTAGCCAGCAACCAGGCGTCAATTTAGTCAGCTATGAGGACGTCAAGAAAAACTTATTGAAGAATTCACAGGCTCCCTTGATCAGCTGCAGATCGAGGAGCAGATCAGATATCGGTTCCACAGGGACGATGAACCGGTATCATCTTATGTTAGGGACAAGCAGACCCTCTTGTTTAAGATGGACCCTAACATGGCTGTTAATAAGCAGCTTAAATACATAAACGCAGGTCTTCAACCGGAATTTATCAGGGAGATATACAAAAAACAATATAATTCAGTTCCGGAGCTTTTGAAAGACCTCAAGGAATATGAAAAAGCAAAGTTCCTTATGCGCCGTAGAACGGTGCAAGAGCTCTTGCATTCGGCTCAAAAGGAAACTCTTTTTCCGTCTCCTGCTGAGTTACGCATTCCTCACCAGAACCCCGTAGTTAGCACTACGGCGGTTGCTCCGGAATCAGCACCTCGGGCAAATCAAGAAATGACTAATCAGCTGCAAGCCTTGTAAGCTGAATTGGACCTTGTCAAAAGACAACAAACGTCTCTCCCAACTTCAGAACCGTCCGCTGTAGAAGCTTTGGCTAAGCAGGTTAGCAACCTAGCGTTAAAAGTCGAGGAAGTTATACAGTCACACGATCACGAAAATTTTCAAACTGTAGGCCAAAATTATCAAAGGGGTAATTTTAATCACAATCGTGGTTCAAACAACAGACGAGGCTTTCAGGGCAGGGGAAGTAGAGGCTACCGTTCAAACAACGGCCGGTTTCAGAATCGTTCCAATTTTCAGCGTGGCCGGGGGCGAGGTTCACCAGCCCCCCGCGGTCGTCCCGATCAAGGTGACCGGCGTGGCCAACAACTTTGTTATAAATGTGGTTTTCCTAATCACCACCAAGAATTTTGTCTTCAAAATCCAGAAGATTTAAACGCCAATTAACCGCAAGTAATGGAGACATACCTGCGGGCAGTAAAAAGATTTTAGTCTCTACTTTCCCGTCTGAAGACCTCATTTATGTACATGCCAATGTAAATGGGGAACGTCAAAGGTTTATTGTCGATTGTGGGAGCCAAATAAGTGTAACAAGTGATAAGGGTATTCCGGCCCATGCTAAGAGGTTTAAAATCAACACTCTAGTTAAAGGTGTCACGAATAATTGTTTAACAATTAAAGAAATTGTACTTTTAGATTTTTCTCTAAATGGATTTACATTTAGGCACCCCTTCAGGGTGATACAAGATTTTGGTCATAATACCATCCTTGGTAATGATTTTCTAAAAGCCCAAAGTGCAACTTTAGATTTTGAAAACAATAAATTGGCTTTGAGCAGATTCGGCACTCCCCCACGCAACCGCATTCGGTTTGAATCGAGGAAAGCTTTTGATGTTTCCGTTAAATTGGCAGGTTTGCTGGTACATACTGTTGAACCTGAATATGTGGCTTCTAAACGAATTGTTGTGAAACCAAGATCACATTTGTGCATCCCTTTAAAATTAGTCAATACAGCAAATCAAAATTTAACTTTACTTGAGCCGGATGCAAATTTTCAGGCTAAATCTGGCATAATGGTACCAAGGTCGATACTCAACCCTGCTACACAACTTGTTTGGGTATCCAACCCTTTGAATTATAGAATTGTAATTCGCAAAGGTACTCGGATCGGTGGCGCAGAATCTTGTGAGTTGGCAACGGTGGATCAGGAAAATAGTTCTGTAACAGTTAATTTAACAAAGGAAGAATCAGAAAACGACGATATCCCACAAGTGGATATATCCAAATTTGACATTAATCCTCAATTGGAGGAACATGAGAAAAATCAACTTTTAGAGCTTTTGTTAAAATACAAAAATGTTTTCAGTTGGTCCGAAAATGACATGGGCCTTGCCACCAATTACAAACACAGGATAAAGCTTTCTGATCCTACTCCGTTCCATAAGCAGCAATATCCGATCCCGGTACATTTGCGAACAGAGATAAAGAAACAGATTGAGAATTTGAAAAAACAGGGAATAATCCGGGATAGTACAAGTCCTTATAACTCACCAGTTATTCTTGTGAAAAAGCGTGACGGAAGTTACCGTTTTATTCAAGACGGTCGCTTTTTGAATAAACGCTCTGTGTTCGATGCGATGGCCATGCCTTCCATTCAGTCTATCTTGCACGATATGGGGGGAAAGCAGTACTATTCTAGTTGCGATTTACGTTCAGGATTTTTTCAAATACCACTCACAGAAGACAGTAAACAGTACACAGCTTTCTCTATTCCCAACCTAGGTCATTTTGAATTTAATGTTTTAAGTCAAGGCCATATCACCTCGCCAGCAGCGATGAATCGCACCCTTCAATTGGCTTGTAGCGGAATGCAAAGTGATAACTTCGCCTTCTATATGGATGATTTATTTACCTGGGGCCATACCTTTAATGAAATGTTGACAACACTGGAAAAATTGTTTCAGTGTCTCCAAAACGCTGGCTTGAAAATTTCTCCACACACATGTAAATTTGGTTATTTTGAGATACTCGCCCTTGGACATTTGGTGGGTCGTTATGGCCTACGCTTGAGTGACCGTATTATTTCTTCCATTAAGACTTACCGCACCCCCTCCACCACAAAACAAGTTAAACGATTTTTAGGTTTATGTTCATATGTCCGTAGATACGTCCCATCCTTTTCAGAGAAGGCCCAACCTCTCCAGTCCCTTTTGGGCAAAGGCAAAAAATTTGTATGGGGGGAGGACCAAGAAACAGCTTTTACAAACTTAAAACACGCTTTAATAACTGCACCAGTTTTGCTACCCTATGACCCTTCTAAAGAAACACGCGTCTACTGTGATGCAAGTCTGAAAGGCCTTGGTGCTATTTTAACACAGCCAAATGCAAATAATGATTTCCTTCCTGTAGCATATGCAAGTCGAACACTCAAAAAAGGGGAAGAAAAATTATCCATCATGGAACTAGAACTATCAGCGGTTCTCTATGCCCTCAAAACCTTTAGGTTTTATTTAATTGGGAAACATTTCGAAATTGTAACAGATAATAAAGCAGTCAGTTATTTGCGTACCACCCGTAATTTGAGTTCGAAGCTCTCGCGGTGGAGTGCAGAGCTTGATTCATACGACTTCACGGTCGTTCATTGTAAATCCACACAAAATATTTCCGACGCTATTAGCAGGGAATCAACCAACCCCCCGGACGACGAATCGCCAGAATTGGGCGAACCTCGTATATTTCTCCTCCAGGATGAATCAATAGATGTGGGAAAACACCAGCGCGACGACTCATTTTTTTCAGAAATCATAAAAGTTTTGGAGGGGGCAGATGACGCCCAATCCCCCTTCGAAAGACAGGCTTTTTATTATGTGCTGGAAAATGGTCTTTTATACAGGAACCATAAGATGGGTGGGGGAAGTAAGAAATTACTTTGTATACCTAAGTCCTTACGTCATACTGTAGTTGAACAATTACATTCTCACCCGTGTGGTGGTGGTCATTTAGGGTTTACTAAAACATATTACAATGCGCTCAATCGCATATATTTTCCCTATATGAAACGTTTTATACAGGACAAATGTCGCCAGTGCCTATCTTGTCAAACAAACAAGCGCCCTACAGGGTTGCCACAAGGTGAACTCCAGACCTTTCCAAGCTGTCGCCCTTTTGAACGCCTAGCTATAGATTTCGCGGGACCGTTCCCTCCCAGTGGCCCAAATAAATGTAAATACATTTTATCATGCATGGATTTTGGTACCCGATATATGATTGCTGCTCCTGTGGTCGATACTACTGCTCAAACGGCTGCTAACTTTCTCTACGAGCACATAATATTAAGATTTGGCTGTCCGAAAATTATCAACAGTGATAGGGGTGGCTCATTTAATTCCTCTGTATTTAAAGAGCTTAGTGCTAAACTCGGTATTCAGTTAAAATTTGTTACTGCGTATCACCATAATACTTCCGGTTTAGAGGAACGAGGTATCGGTATTTTGCAAAGTATAATTAAGCATTTTGTAACCCCGAAACATGATGACTGGATTACCTATCTACAACCAGCGGTGTTTACGTATAATGTTACGCGCGGCGATTCCACTCGTTTTAGTCCGTTTTACCTCATGCATGGGTTCGAAGCCCGTCTGCCCTGGGAAAGTATGCTTCACGCAGATCCCTGCGAAAATAGTGCGAACACAGACAAACTTGAAAGACTAAACAAGGCACGAGACGCAGCTCAAGAAAATTTACGTAAACGATTTGAGTCCCAAAAGAAGTATTATGACAGACGTCATCAAGCAACAAGTTACGCTCCTGGTGAATTGGTATTATTATATAACCCCACTCAGAAGGCAAAAACGGCTAAGTGCTTTTCAGGTGTTTATTTTGGGCCCGCGGTAATAGTAAGAAAGGAAAATAATAATGCCTATTTAGTGGAATATGAAAACAAACGCGGCAAGATTGTGTCCGATTTAGTGGCTGTACAGAGGTTAAAACGCTATCACCGCCCTTCAGGGGGTGAGGAAGAAACGAATATCGTATCTCTTCAAGAAGAAGATTTCGAACCAGTAACCGCCTATACGTAGCCCAAAGCACATGTCGTAATTGTTTACCTTCTGTGTGGACCTTATTTTTATAATTTTTATATTTTAGTTTAATTTTATTTTTCGTTCCATTTCCCTAAAAGTATCAATACGTCAATTCGTTTTCTCGCCAAACGTATAAAACCTAATGTGCGCACCATTGTTGTTTTCTCGTAGAAGTAAAACTATTTTGTTAGGCAGTTGCATGTTTTATGTATGAAGTTATTTATAAACACGCTCTGAAATATATGTGCATTTTTCCATCCATGCATGAGTTATAAAAAGAATTAAATATGTTGTCAGTGAGCTCACTTAGTTAATTAAAGCAACGAAAGTGCGGCACGAGCGTTATCTAGTGTATATTTGTCTTTTCTATTGTGTATATTAAACCTACCGGTAGTATGTGAAAAGACCCGTTATTATAGTTAATAACGTAAGAAATGTTAATGTCCCCGTGACATTTAGCCTTAAATAAAGAAAGAAGTCTGCGTAAGCCGACTAAAATGAAGCAGAGAACCAAGTTCTCATTTAGACCATGTAATTTGTGCTAATAATAAGCAAGGTGTGAAGTTTCATACGTTTGACGAGATATTTTTTTTCTCTATTTTCAGTTAAAATTATTCCTGGCCGACAGTTTGACTTTATCTTCTTGACCCCTCCTTGAATAATTCCTATTTACATTGCACTAATTGCATTGTTTCTAAAAACTAACTAAAATACCCGAGAAAATTTTAAGTTAAATTTATTTTGTGTAAAAATATGTGATTTATCAAATTTATTGATTTGATATTTATTGGCCGAAAAGTAATTCATTTATTCTCAATAATAACTAAAAATCAGCAGTTGTGGTCATTTTAGCAAGTTTAGGTTCAATAATTGCTACATATTTCAACAAGATGCAGTTTTTCCTATATTTATTAATTTTAATTGCATTTATATCTCATGTCAATTCCCTATCCTTCAAGGAAGTGGTCATAAGATCTTTCCAATACCCGTACATTATTTGTTCAGTAATTACGTTAACATTAGTTTTTATTTGTATGTTTATTCTTGCCTTCATTTGTTGTCAGCAAAGATGTAAAAAGTTAAAAGTTTTGGAAAATAATTGCCCAAGGGAAATGGAACGAGTAAATATGTCTTCAAGTGTACAATTTTTAAATATATCCCAGTCGGATAGCGACTCTTGGCACAGTGGTCCCACCCAACCCGTTACATGTCGAAATCTTGAGTCAGTTTTTACCTTTCCAGACCCCTTTTATGACCAAGCAGATACTTCAAACGTAATTATCCCACTTGAAATTCCTCCCGTCCGTCTAGATACATTTAATGTTGCATGTCAAACTCTTAATCCATTAAAGTTAGATGATGTTAACACCTCATCTCGCTCTGTTCAAACTAATCCTGTTAAAGTAAAAAGAGTTAAAGGAGTTACGGTGAAAACACAAAACGTAGATGTGTCTCGAACCGACGACCCCCAGCCCCACTCTGAACCAATTGTCCCTTTCATTCAAAACATGTTTTACGACGACATATAATCAAGCTGCCTTTCCACGCACTCCCCTAGCCGTTATGCAACCGAGTTCGTACTAGCCTGGGGCGCCGAGCAAACATCTCCTTTTTTTTATTTTCCTCCGGCTCTGTCTCGATGAAATCTAGGTACATCAAGAACCAAAAGTTCATGAAAGGTACTCTCTTCCTCTTCCTATTTGCTCTTTGGCACCGCCTCCCTCGTTACCAGTCCTAAGTTTCTATCGTCGTGTTCCTCGCAGAGAAAGAACACGTTCTTGTTATTGGTCATCACTCACGGGGGGCTCCGCCCATCCAGAACGGCCGCCATATACTTTTTCCCCTTCCCCCCCCTCCCCCTCAGATCACACATCCAGCAGAGATGAACGATGTCTTTAGCTAGACTCTTCGAGTTCCTGCTTTATGCTGAATTGCATTTCCCTCGCAGTTACCACTTCGGTGCGCAGTTTCTACTCCACATTCGAGTTAGCGGAAGACACATATCTTATTTCAGTCTCGGAGAGAGAGAATTTGATGACACCTTTCCTTTCGTCTAGTGTCGGGATGGATGCGGAATTTGTTGTAGATGAACTTTACACTCAGGTGGCTTAGTAGCCTCCAACCGAGGTGTGAATAGTAGCCTCTTCAAGGGCGCTTATTTATGCGATTTTTTCTCGTCCCTTCAGAATTTTCAAAAGTTTCCCAAATGAACTTTAATTACCTCTTACAGATTAATTTCATGTTAATCTTCGTAAAGTAGGTAATAGCGAGTAATTGTGCTTATATTTTAATTTCCCACACGTCATAGACTTTAGTTGAAGTAATATCATACGAAATCCTATAATTTTCTCCCGGCCCGGCGTCATGATGTTCATTTACGGTTCCGTTTCAATTTTTTTCCTAAGGCGACCATAAAAAGTAGTTTTTGTTTACCTTATTAGGCTAAAACCTCAAAAGAGTGGATTTAGACGCTTACAGTTGTCATGGGTCAAGTGTAATCTCTTACGCGGCGAGCATTTATGCTAAGTGACAAGAAAATACACGGCGGGCTATAGCATGACGTAGAGTAGTTTTTCCTCTTTTCTGTTTAACGCAATGCCTTATATATTTTTTCCTTTATTCTCAGAACCGTAAATTTACTTCACAGATAGCCAAGAAATGTTTTCTAAATCAATAACCCAGATTAGTTTCAGTTTTAAATTTACATTTTTTACCTCAGAGAGACAAATGCCCCCCCCTATTTTGCCAACGGTTTTAAGACCAACCCAGGCAACCTCCTAGGATCACACCCGGGATGTTTATGGTTTGCTTTGAGCAATTTTAATTTGATTTTTTTGTTAGTATTCTATACCGTTTTTTTTCCATTTTTTTTAGTTTATTTAGATCACTTTGTTCACGTCACAAACATTTTTTTTTCTCTCCCTTCCAGATACCAAGCATGGCTGACATCGCGCAATTTTATTGGAAGTGTCTTTTTCTATTCCTGACAACCCTTCCCACTTTTCAATATACAGTTGCAAATGAAAATGAGGATATTTTTGTAAGTGGGTTGGGCTTATTTTACGAACAACAAGGTCTTATGGTTCACAGTTCCGATTACATATATACAACTGCCAATATTCACATTGATATTAACATTCGGACTGATAACCACTCAGGCTGTGTTAAGTGGTCAGCTATTCAAAATGATACCCATGATCGTATTTAACAATACTTACGCGAAATTTCACTTTACCTCCCTTGTCGTTTTAAAACCAGCGATAGCCGGCCGAATTGCCATGGGGTGTGGAAAAATGTATCTGGGAGCACTCGAGGGAAAAGATCGATTTTCTTTAATTTAATGAATTTATTTTCGGCGGGTCTTTCAATTTATAACTCCTTTTCAATTCATCACCTTAGCTCTTCTGTTCAAGCTCTAAAACATAATCAAGATCAGATTCAGGCAGAATTACAGGAAATGAAGAAAGACGAAATCCAGACTTTCCGAGTTGTTAATAACATCTTGGTAATCTTCAAACGTTCTCTTATTGCTCTTAAAGCGGATTTAGTTTCGAAATTTTGTGACATCTATACGGAAGAAAGGCACCTAATGGCACTTTTGCACGCTTCAGAATTATTTACCCGTATTGATTTTATGGTAACCGATCTATCGATGAATAAACTGTCTTATCATATGATTTCTCCCGATTGGCTCCGTGTTTTTCTCAGTCTTCATTCTGACTTTAAGGATACCCTGTATATGACGGATCTTGGTCTCTTTTACGCTTTAACCAATGTTTACCTTGTCAATTATGACTTATCCACTCATTCTTTTCATATTTTGTTAGAAACTCCCAATTTACTACGTAACGCCATTTCTCCCGTTTATCGGACTATAAATGTTGGCACTTTTGTTGATAATAAATGGTTCCGGGTTAAGGTTCCCCAATTATCATATAAAATGGAACATAATGGTCAAACCCAAATCGTGGAAATTCTTGATAGTCATTGTAAATTTAATTCCTTCATTTACGTTTGTATTCATACGGAACTTTCAATTCACGATAATATAAAATGTTTAACAAATATTCTATTTCATAATTCCACTATTTCCTGCTCCACGGAAATAAAATCTAACGTCGGGGGCCACCTCACGAAAGTTCGCACTCGAACAGGAGTGATAGTTTCCGGCACAGGCAAATTCCTCCAATCACAAACTTTAAACGGCAATTTAAATACACACAAAACAATAACAGTGTCTGAAGGAACATCCTTTTTCTGTAATTATAAGAATTTTGATCAATTGATTTTTGATGATGAAATCATCCACACTCGTAGAGTTTTAGATACAGAAATAGCTATTCGAGCAATTTCTCCACTTTTTAATACCTCTGTAAATTTTTCAAATGTAATTCTTCCTGATTGGACTGACTTTCGACTGGCCATGGAGAAATTAAATCAGTCAATCGCGAACGAACCCAAATTTCATGAAATATTTTTGTCCCATTTTCCCGTTACTATTATCCTATTACTAATTTGGAACTTCATTTTAACTGTTTATTTATGCTATACGTCAGGCGTATGCAAGCGTAAACCAACCTCGACTAGTGACCGTTAACAATGCGTCACTATGTCGCCTTGATATATTCATCCATTTTTTATGTATCTTTCGTATTTAATGATTTTAACGTCATTGGAGCCATGTTATTTACTCTTTTATTTTACTTGTGGCTAGGTCCGTTTTAACAGCTGTGACGTTACTAAATTTTGGGTTAATTATTTTTTTTCCGTCAGTTCCTCATTTTTACAATGCTTTGACACTTCTGACATGATATTAATGGATTTCGTCGGGTTATTTTTCTGATACCAGGGGATATATTTGATACCATCTACATATTACTTTTATATATTTATCAATATTTAATCCTACATATTTTCGTTTATTTTATAGTGCCATGTCATAACTTTAGTTTTATATTGCACATTATTTTATATTTGGGAGAAGCCAGGGGCTATATATAATTTAGTCAATATATACATATATTACTTTTGATGCAGTCAGATTTTCATTTTAATGGGGTTCCAGTGTTAAGGCGTCAAATGACATTTTCCGCCTTTTATTTTATTTAGCCTTCATTCAAACTTTGTTTTATAATCTATATCACTTATTGGACAGTTTATTTTATTTTAGTTTACCTATCTTTACTCATGATTTTCACTTGCCTATAGAAGACGATTCCTTTACACATTTTTTATATATTTTCAATATTGAATGACTGTGAGCAATGTAGTTTATTCCTATGTCCAACCTGTTTCCTCCCCTGTTCGGGAATTCCAAGAGTTCAAGGAATTTCGAAAAGTCCAGTGATTTTTTGAGGCCGGAAGAAGAACGCATTACTGAAGGCTTTGGAGCTCACCAGCCTCCTTTGGTTTTCAGCGGTGTATGTCACGTAGCAGCACCCAAAATCCTATTCCAAGTGACATCCCAGGACTGGAACAGCGTCAGAAACATCAGAAGAAATGTCATCTTACAGAGCAAACCCCCCCCACGAATCTAACCCCCTTAAGAAGAAGCATGAACATCTTTCATGTACATCGTCCCCTTTTGCTCTGTAAGGCCAGGCAATGTCCTTCACCACATATTGGAACTTTCCGGGTACAATCAACGACCCAAATGTGTTGGGACCCAGCCCTGTGGATCAGCAACCTGCCAGGACACCTGTGACGTTTCATCCTACCAGTGGCCATAATTACTGTATGCAATGGCGTCTGCTGTGAACTTTCGGGGGCCTATCCTCACATCCTCCCAGTGTTCGCCATTGGACAAGGCATATTTTTGGGGCTTGGAACCGCTACTTGGAGTGGCTTCCAATGGACTACCCTGTGTTCGCCCGCCCCACGGCCACGTCTTTTCATCTGACCTTTGCTGCCCAGTATTCCGGAACTTTCCACACCGGGATTCGACTCCGGTCCCCCAGTGAAAATGATCGGTCAAGGACCGTGTATGTCACAGAACAGTGCTTCGTACCCCAGGACTCCGGGGTTGGAATGTATTTGGATTGCTCTGCCGTCTCATTTCTCAGGTCATAGTGTGCACACATAGTGTGCTAAGAACGTCAGTGGCAAGTGCAAACATAACCTTCATCTATTTTTTAATCTTCGTGTGGTTGTGCGCAGTCCAGTGGAGTTTGGTGTTTACCACGGTCTTTTGCTCTCGCCTCGAACTGTCATCCTGATGAGGCGGAAGATTGCGAGCATGCGGCATTAAAGTTCTCATGGATTACGTGTGGTGCTTGGTTAGCATTTGTTTAGGGGCCAGTCGCATGTATCGCATTACGCTGCAGTGTGTTGAACTTTCCGCTGACTCCACGGACCTGCGAACAACACTTTATATCGCATGTTGACCACCGTCAGCATTGTTGATTACGAAAGACTCTTCCAGCGTGTGGCTAATGAAAACAAAAGACTTTCTTTCAGCTTTCAAGCTTGAGCTTAATTCTGTTAATTTTCGGTGAAGGGTATCCGACATTTTTTTTATTATTTTATTTTATGTAACCTTTTTTTTTTTTTTCATGTAATAAACAAAAACCTTTTAAATTTTGGTGAATGGCAGAAGGTTCAATTTAAACCTTTCATTATTACAATTTCAATTTTGGAAATTGTTTCGCAAGAGGGGGTGTCGTACCATACCCCGTTCGGTTAAGAAATATTGACCCTGGCAGGCCTTGTCAGCTCCTGCTCAGAATGTGTAGAATAAGCTTTCTACAGGAAATGGTAAGAACACTGGCCTTTGGCAAGAGGTGACGAGAGGCCAAGGGAGGGTTTATATACGTGCGCATGAGAGCGACACGAGGTCTTTTAATCTGGAATCATCGGAGAAGCAGGAGCTACTGGTCTTATTTCTAAACCGAACAGGGTAAGCTAGTCTACACCCATTCTGCCATTTGCATTGCTCACTTCAGTCTAGAAACGAATCATGAGTCTATTTTAATGAATAGTTAGATATTTGTACCTGCCCGTTCAGGGCTGTCTCTACCATCAACTAGTTCTAATAGTACATCCCTATTTGAGATCCCCGCGTTCAGAGGAACGCTACGATATAACAAATAAATGCTTTGGCAAATTTTTCACAAATATTTTAAAGTTAGACTTCTTACGAGTTGATCGAGAACCATCTCAACTCATTTTTTTCTTTTTTAATACAACGCCCTATAGATGTCTGAGAAAATACCAAATACATGGCTTCTAAAAGGCATTGGATGTGGTACACATCTGCCATAAATTGTTTAAAGATATTTTTATGCGTAGCTATGAGACTTTAAAATTAGAATGAAAAGAACTGAAGTGAAACTCCATAAGTATGATACTCGTATATTCAATAATGTGGTTTCTATATTCAGTGGGTGGGAGATGATTATTCCTGGTTGGGGGTGGTTCAAGATCCTCCTCACCCTCTTTAATCTCAACCTGCATTAAAATGAATAGATGTATCTTTGTTCGTAATTTTCACATTTCAAACTCCTGATTTTCCGTTCCGTTAAATCCAAATAAGCCTAAAATTTGACATTAAATCCTTGCCAGGGCAGTTGTTTTTATGGCGATCTTAACTACACGAAAGCTAGATAATGAGTACGTGCTGTTCTGTATATCAATTCTTTTACTATCTTTTACCTATTTGTGTAATAATAAAAATGCAACATTAATTAATTTACATATTTAATTAATATTTTAATTTAATTAAATATAATTATTCTAATTATAATTATGTATTATTATTATTATTGCGACACTTTGTTGGGCGTCCCGAAATGCATTTCTACATACGTGCCTGCTAGGTATAGTAGTAGTATATATATGGGAGGCTGAATTTGTACCCCCCCAAATGAAAAACGTTCCTGCGCCACTGATTATGCATGACTTGTGAACTTCTAATTAGGAACCCCAACGTTCTGTAAGCATCATTACAAATCTGATCAATATGTGTTCCAAAGATAATTTATTATTTAATATAACTCCTAAGTCGTTTATCTGATTTACTCTTTGTAATGCACGATTATTCATTGTATACTGATAAATATTGGGTTTGATTTGCCTGGAAAACGTTATTGCAAAACATTTTGTGACATTAGAGTTTAATTTATTTTCGATGCTCCATCTTTGTGCATTTTCCAAGTCTTTTTGCAACTTATGTGCATCGTTTGGATCTTTCATTACTTTATACAATTTTAAGTCATCAGCAAAAATAAGCATTTTGAGTATTTAAAAATTGTGGGTAGATCATTGATGGATGTATAATAGAAAGAATAATGGTTCAAGATTGGAGCCTTGTGGTTCACCGGAACAGACTTTGTAAGTGTATGACTTAACTTGATTGTATGTTACAAATTGCATTCGATTGCATAGGTAAGAGGATATTAACGTAAGAAAGTTATGAGAGAGACTAAAACTTAGACCATTTACTCAAGAATACATCGTGATCAAGAGTATCAAAGGCTTTGGCGAAGTCCATATATATTGCATCAACAGAATTCCTATCATCGAGGGAATCGGATATACTCTGTGTGAAATTGACCAGATTAGTTGAAGTAGACTTTCCAGGACAAAAACCATGTTGATCTATTGATATATAAGGTTTAATATGGTTGTATATCCTGTTATATAATATATATTCAAATATTTTTGAAGGAGCTGAGATTAGTGAAATGGGTCGGTAATTTGTAATTTCGCAGGACAAATTTTACTGATTTTCCAAAGATCAGGAAAAATTTGCGTTTTTAGAATAATATTGTAAATATACAACCTTGGTGACAATGAAGTTCGACCAGAAAGGAATACGTGATTAAATGCACAGAGGCATAGGCGGAGGAATGGGTGACCCGCAGAAGTGACGCATGTGTGTAAGAGGAGGCGTGTGAGCAGGTGATTGAACTCGAAGGCCAGACCTGATTATTAAATGTTGTTGGTGTTTAGTCTGTGCGTTCTCCTTGTCAAACATGTCCAATATGATATAGCCGTCCTGTGCGACGCAACTTTGTATCTTCATACCACAATGTAAGTTATTGTGCTGATTATGTTACTGTGTTCCTGAATTATTCATTTACGTTCGTGTTGCTAATACTGTTTTATTCCTGACTCCATTTCTTGTGTAATTGAAGAACTGAAAGAACCCGAAACTCAACAATGGCGACGAGGATCTTGGAACATACTTACTTCTCGTAATTCTACACATTTCTCGTTATTGTTCTTCAAGTTGTCTGTTGGAGGTAAGAATCTCTATATACAATGCAGAGGTTGTCTCAATTTTCCGAATTCTGCAGGGAGCAGGAAAGTATTAAGCAATATTTTGATAGATTCGAGCATTTCTGCAAAGGTTCAGACATTCCAGATAAAAAGGCTAAGCATATTCTATTAGCAGCAATAGGGCACAGAACGTATGCTGATTTATATAATCTCATACAACCAAAATCTATATCAGAACTCAGTCTTGCCCAAATTCAACAAATGTTGATCCGCCATTATGAGCCCAAGAAAAATCTCGTGCTTGAAAGGCATAAGTTCTTTCTTATTAAACAGAAAGAAAATCAGAACATTCCGGATTTCATTGTGCAAATCAAAGAACAAGCTTCAAAATGTGATTTTGGTGATCTCATCGACTCAATGTGTCGCGACGTATTTATTCTTGGTATGAGAAGTGTGCGCGTTAGAAACAGACTGTTATCAGATCCTGATTTGACCTTGAAAAAAGCAATAGATACGGCCATGTATCTCGATGAGCTAGAATTAAATGAGGGAATTATTAATCAAAGTCGCTCAAAGAATGCTGTGGAATATTCTGAAACTCCAACTGAAGTCACTTCGCAAATACAAAACAGGTACAAGGACAAATTCCGAATGAACATCAGACAAAATAGAACTGATTCAAGGGATATTGGTAACAAATCAAACAATGATTCTGGTAAACCGTGTGGTAATTGTAATTCTTTTCATCCTAACGGAAAATGCCCAGCTTTTGGGGCTACTTGCAGATATTGTAAAAAGAAAAATCATTTCTTGACTGCCTGCAAGAAGAGAGAATTTAACAATTCTAGTAAAAGCAAATTGGTTTCTGGCACTAACATTGTGCTTAACACGGGTATCAATGAAAGATCTATTGATATGCAAGATAATTCGAAACCTTCCATTGTACCTAACAATCACAGCAATTTCAAACATATGGTCCGAGAATCATCCATTGATTTTTCAGATTTTAATGTGCCGTGCATTCCCATAGATCACAAATTTGCAGATGATCAAGAAGAAAAATCTAAGAGCGAATTTGTTGATTACAGCGCCGCTAGTGTCCAATGTAATGCTCTGTGTCCAAAAATTTTCACTACCTTCATTACTAAAGAGAGTGAATCTGTTTGGCAAACACAGGGATCGTTGTTTGTCGACTTACAAGTCAACAATTCTAAGATTCCATTCCTAGTGGATACAGGTTCTGTTTATACTTTAATTGATAGCAGACAATTTGAGTCTTCATTGCGAGGTTGCACTATACACAATTTTCCTATCATCTTGAAAGCAGCAAATGGTAATAATCTTGGTGTTTTAGGAAAAGTTAACGTTGAAGTTGTATTTCAAGGAATGAAACATAACTTAGATATGATTGTTGTAAAGACTAAATTGAATCGTTCGATTATGGGTTTATCTTGGATTGATATTTTCATGCCTGAATGGCGAAACATTTTTGTTTCACATGTTCCTCAGATGGTTGCAACTACTGTTGAATCATCAGCAATAAAGGAACTGGTTCCGAATCTAAGGAAAGATTTTCCTATACCTTTTGATGGTGACATGTCCAAGTCGATCAAGCGCTTCGAGATAGATTTGCCATTGAAAGACGATGCTACACCAGTGTTCAAGAGATATTACGACGTCCCGTACTCACTTAAGGAGCCAGTCAAGGATGAATTACAGAAGTTGGTTAGTGACGGAGTCATTGAACCGATCAAATCATCATCGTGGGCTTCTCCTCTTGTTGTTGTTCGTAAGAAAAACGGTGAATTAAGATTATGTGTATCCTACAAGAACACTGTTAATCCGCAACTCAGGATGATGGGACATCCGTTACCTAGAATAGAGGATCTTTTCAACAAGATGGTTGGTTGCTGTTGGTTCGTTTCATTTGACCTTCGAAGGGCTTACCTTCAGTTACGCCTATCTCTTCAGGCTCAGAAGGTTCTTGTCTTCAACACGGAATTCGGGTTATTCAGACAGTTGAAGCTTCCCTTCGGAGTAAACTCTGCCAGTGCAATTTTTCAAGCCACGATGGAGCAGATATTGATGGGTGTGGACAAGGTTTCCATTTTCCAAGACGACATTTTAGTGGGAGGAGTTACTCTTGAGGAGTGCTATGATAACGCACGAAAGGTGCTAAATCTTTTCTCCGATTATGGCGTCCGCATAAATGAACAAAAGTCTGTGTTCTTTGTACAAAATGTGAAGTATCTGGGACATTCTATTTCACAGGAGGGAATTCGTCCTCTGAAAGAAAACATTGATAAAATAATTCAATGTAAGCCACCCACTAATGTCGGCGAATTGAAGTCATTTCTCGGTATGGTCACGTATTACGCTTCGTACCTGCCAAACGTAGCTGACTGTGTTGCCAGTTTATATGATTTGTTGAAGAATGGGGTGCGCTGGTCATGGACAGATGTTCATCAGAAGGAATTCCAGGATGTCAAGGATCTGCTATCTAAGGACTTAGTACGCACAGTATATGATCCTGATAAAGACTCATACCTCATGTCGGATGCATCTCCTACCGCTACGGGAGCAGCCATAATGCACAAGATAAACGGAGTCCTAAAGCCTATCATGTGTATGGCCGGTACTTTATCCGCTGCGGAAAGGAACTACACTCAATTGGAAAGGGAATCACTTGCATTAGTCCGTGGAGTCAAATACTTTCACAAGTATCTTATTGGACGACATTTTGTCGCGTTCACCGACTCGAAACCTTTATCTCACCTGTTGGATCCTAGAAGTAACTTGCCTGCTTTAGCCATCAGCAGAATCAACAGATGGAAGTTAGTATTGGAAGAATATGACTTCAGAACTGTTTACACGCCGCATGTTGAGTTGGCTGATGCTCTATCTAGAATTTGTGTTGCAGATGATCCAGTTCATGATTATCATGATGATTTCGCGTGTCAGTTGACAGCTGAGCCAGTTGTCCTTAATCTTATTGAATCTTCGGTGTTGGCGCGCATTTCGCTGGAATCACAACGTGATCCTGAGCTTTCTAAAGTCTTCGAATATGTTCAAAGGAGATGGCCACAATCCATAGGGAGAACAAAAAGTCATCCTATCAGGAAAATATTCGACAGGCGATATGATGTCCACATACAGAAGGGATGTATTTTCGTGGGCGAAAGACTAGTTGTGCCTGAATCTTGTATACAAAGTGTCCTGTCTCTGTTACACAAATTCCACCAGGGAACATGCAAAATGAAGGAAATAGCTCGTTCATCGTTCTTCTGGAACACGATGAATGAAGATAATGAAAGGGTTACATCTTCGTGTGACTCATGTTTGCGATACAATAACAGGCCCAATGTACCAGGTACCGCATTCGAAACGTGGCCTATTGCATCGCAGCCTTTTGAGCGTGTTCATCTTGATTTCTTCCATTATTCAGACATGAATTTCCTGTTGCTGGTTGACGCTTATTCTCATTGGATATCGGTATGGAGAGTGAAGAATATGCAATTTGACACCATGATTGGTTACTTAGAGGAATTTTCCTCATGCTTTGGATATCCGAAAACCTATGTTACAGACAATGGCCAACCATTTGCATCTTCAGAGTTCAATTCCTATTGCTCAAAGAAGAACATCAAGCTTCTTCACTCAGCTCCGTACACCCCTCAATCAAATGGTCTAGCTGAAAGGAATGTTGGGGTGGTGAAGAACTTACTACAAAAGAACTTTTCGAATCGTTCATACATCACGTTGAGAGAGATGGACAAGTTCGTTCTTGAGCTTTTAGGCAGATTAAGGAATACTCCAGTGCACGGATGTAGTCCAGCAGAACGTTTGCTCAAGTTTCGGCCAAGAACGGACATTTCCGCTTTTGACGCACCAAATGGTTTCGACAATCAGCCTATTAGTCCCGTTCGGTTTATGTCGGGGGGAAAGGTGCTTGTTGAACAACGCAAGAAACAATTCAGCCATGGATCCAAATACAAAAATCGGAGAAATTGTTAAATTGATGGGCCGAAAGATGGCGAAGGTGATTGTGGACAATGACACGATTGTTGTTCATCTCTCGAAGATCAAGAAGTATCCCGACAAGGTCGGAAAAGACATCCTTGTCCGAAAAAACCCAGTGCTTGTTGGAGAGGAAGATTATCTCCCAGTGCCTGCTTATCAGGATCCAGTGGTACCTCCGAATGCGGCCTGCGACAATCAACCGGTTAGGAGATCACAAAGACCAAGACGACCGCCTGACCGATATGGGCAAACTACATGAAACGGGAGTCTCTTCAACCTAAGGGGGGGAGGGAGAGTGTCGTATGCTGATTGAACTCGAAGGCCAGACCTGATTATTAAATGTTGTTGGTGTTTAGTCTGTGCGTTCTCCTTGTCAAACATGTCCAATATGATATAGCCGTCCTGTGCGACGCAACTTTGTATCTTCATACCACAATGTAAGTTATTGTGCTGATTATGTTACTGTGTTCCTGAATTATACATTTACGTTCGTGTTGCTAATACTGTTTTATTCCTGACTCCATTTCTTGTGTAATCGAAGAACTGAAAGAACCCGAAACTCAACAGGTGACAATGAAGTTCGACCAGAAAGGAATACGTGATTAAATGCACAGAGGCATAGGCGGTGGCATGGAGGTCCGCAGGATTTTTTCCAGGGAGGGGCGAGCAAGGTAATTTTTTTCCAGGGGGGGCAAAGGACATATATATTCCTCCAAAATAGTGATGCCCCCTCAAAAAACACTGTTTCAGTCTGAAATTATCATGTTCCTTCAACGAATTTATAAGAATTAACATAAATTACTGTGATTGAAATGAAATTATGTGTGAATTATATAATTTTTAGATACACATTCATTTTCCAGGGGGGGGGGGCCGTGGCCCCCCCTTGCCCCCCCCCCCCTTCCGGACGCCCATGGGCGGTGGAATGGGTGACCCGCAGAAGTGACGCATGTGTGTAAGAGGAGGCGTGTGAGCAGGCAATAATCGTGATCCCAGCATGTTGCACCCAAGGTCACGTAAAGAACGAAAACGGGAAACTATACGCGTGACATTGAACTTCGACCAGGCACCAGACTCATACGGAAATTCCAGATAGTGGCGCATTCGACGGAACCATGACGTCACGGACACGATAAGGGAGTCCGCCGTATATAAGCGCGTGCTGTGCACCGAGGAACCGCAGTGCATCATCACCATGGCCAGGGGCAAACCTATTGACAACACCGTGAGGAGAAGAGTGGTGGAGTTGCAACGGGATGGACTCAGTGAACGGGAAATAGGGCGCCAACTGAACTTACCCAAGTCAACCGTCCACTGCATCATCAAACACCACCAAAATACGGGTACTACAGAGCCAGGTAAGGCCCCCTGTCGAAAACGCCTGCTGAGCGTGCGTGACCTACGGATATTTAGGCGCTATATCCAGACCAACAATCATGTTTCTGTGGCCGAATTACGACTGTGGACTCGAGAACGCTTTCACAGTGAAGTGTCAACCAGAACCATTCGCCATTACCTACAGCGATGCGGTTACCGAGTGTACAAGGCGAAACGTAAACCCTTCCTTTCCATGTTGAACAAAGGCAATCGACTACGGTGGGCACGAATGTACCGGGGATGGACATTTCTGCAGTGGAACAGGGTTTTGTGGACGGACGAATCCATTTTCAATGTTGTGTACGGGAAAATACGGAAAACAGTCATTTGTCGGAAGGAGGAACAGAATGAAGCAAAATGTTATGCACGTCGGGTACAGAAACCTGCGTCAGTGATGGTAGGGGGATGCATGACGGCATCTGGGGTTGGCGCACTACACGTCTGTGAGGACATTGTGAATGCACACGCCTATACACGTATACTGGAGCGGCATCTTCCCACAGTGCGAAGGCACCTGTTCCACAGGCGGCGTCTCATCTTTCAACACGACAATGCCAGGCCTCATACAGCGCGGCTGACAAGAGAATGGTTGACTCGCCATCACGTGCGAACTCTGCCATGGCCACCATCGAGTCCCGACCTCTCGCCCATTGAGAATGTGTGGCGTGTTCTTAAGCGACGTGTGCAACAGAGGGGACCAACGACAGTGGCTGCTCTTATCGCCTGCCTGCAGGAGGAATGGCACCGCATCGATGTGGAATACCTTGAACGACTCGTCCGCAGCATGCCCCGACGCATTGCCACAGTTATTCGCCGACGGGGCGGCGTCACACCATGGTAAAGAGGATCCCCTCTAACAGTGGTCGAACTTCAATGTCACGTGTAGATGGACGAAAATGTTTTATTTTGTGTGGACACCATACACTGCTGCGTTGTAGCGGAAATTTATGTTTTCCTTTGTTCCATGTAGTCTGCTGAATAAAATATGTTCAGCATATGCATGTGTTCTCCTTCTTTCACAACGCACTCCTATATTTGTGACTGGTCGAACTTCATTGTCACTAAGGTTGTAACACAGAGAGGTGCATAATAATTCGGCACAACCTTTGAATATGTATGTTGGCAATTGGTCGGGACCACTTGATTTGGTTGATTTCAGTTTTTTTATGGCTTCATTGCATTCTGCGTTGGTGATAGAATCTACCACCAACGACTGAGATACTATCATGTCAGAGGATTCAATGATGTTATACGTTGAAGGATTTGAAGCATACACTGTTTGAAAATATTCAGCAAAACCATTAGTAATTAATATGTTCGTTTCCAATCTATTACCCTTATACATCATATGAGCTAGTGTCCTATTTGTTTTTTTCTTGTTTCTTATAAAATTCCAAAATGGTTTGATGTTGCTTATTAAATTGTTCTCTATTTCTGATACATATGTTTTATATGCTATATTTATCATTCTTTTTAGTTTTCAACAAATATAGTTTGATAATAATCTGAATATTTCAACTTTCTTCTGTATGTTTCTTTTTCTTTTAAGTTTCTTATTATATCTGATGTAAACCAACATGGATAAGAACGTTTTTTTTACATATTGATCTTTTCGACACATATATGTCTATCACACCATTAATTACCTTGTAAAAATAGTTCAAGGCTTCATTGGGATTCTTGAAAGTAGCTAAATTGTCCCATTTTTCATTTTCCAAGTGTTTGTACTGTACATATTGTAGAAGTCTGCCCTTGCATAATTGTATACAGTAACTGGATTTGATTTAACACAAGTAATCTTTTTGTTTACAAAGACCTGAATATGTAGTGACGGGTGGTGGTGGTCTTCCTCAAGCAACGGGTGTAAATTTCTAATAAGAGTCATGCTATCACTTATATTTGTCAATAATAAATCAAGGGTTTTCCCATTTTTATTTTTAACATGATTGACAGATTTAAGATTTCCCATTGATAGAAAATTAGCAAGAGAGGTACTAATAGGTCCACCTTCCAATAAATTAAATTGATCATCTATTATTGTTGTAATATTGAAATCACCAACAATAATCACTTTAAAGCTATGCCGGTTAGCAATCTCCTCACCAAATTCAAAAAAATCCTGATACTTCTTAATTGGTGATTTTGGTGGAAAATATACTGATATAAAAAAAATAACTTGTATATTCAAATATAAATTTGATACATACTATTTCTACATGTTCTATAGTGATTTTAAATTCCTCAACAGAATATTTGTTTGCTACAGCAACCAAGACACCTCCCCTTCCCTTTTGGACCCGATCTTGACTAGGGATGGCCAGATCCGGATCCTGGCGGATCCGAAATCCGGATCCGGTTGGTTCCGGATCCTAAGGATCCGGATCCTAAAAGTTTTCGGATCCGGATCCGGTACTTTCGGATCCGGATCCAGAACTTTTCGGATCCGGATCCAGAACTTTCGGATCCGGATCCAGAATTTTCGGATCCGGATCCGTTTTGCCATCCCACATGCGCTTCTTTGGAAAGTAAGAATGTGCTTATAACAAACATATTGTTACCTGCTAATATACATATATATATATATATATATATATATATACCAATACATACATACATATATATAGTGTGTGTGTGCGCGTTGGCGATTTGTAATTAATTAATACACTTACAAGGGAGGTCTAAGTCTCCCCCTCCGATTTCCATGAAACTTGGCAGATGTATAGAGCCCCCCCCTCAAATGTCAAGATGAGGAGAAATTGAAGTGGGGATCTGACCCCGAAACCACGTAAATATGGCATAGGAAGAAGCAGGAGGCATAGGGCCTCTCTATACACCTGTCAAATTTCATGTAAATCGGAGGGGGACACAGGGGTCAGATGATCCCCTCGTCAATTTGTCCTCATCTTGACATTTGAGACGGGTTTTGCCCCCTAAAACAGTTTTTTAGCCGAAACAAAAAAACACGCATTTCTTCCTTTGGGCTCCTACACCTGCGAAGTTGCATGAAAATCGGAGGGTGACACAGGGGTCAGATCCTTACTTCAATTTGTCCTCATCTTGACATTTGAGGGGATTTTGCCCCCTAAAACAGTTTTTAGCTTAAACAAAAAAAAAACACGTATTTCTTCATTTGGGCTCCTATATACACCTACCACGTTTCATGGAAATCGGAGGGGAACACAGGGGTCAGACCCCACTTCAATTTGTCCTCATCTTGACATTTGAGGGAGGGTTGCCCACTAGAACAGATTTTTAGCCGAAACAAAAAAAACACGTATTTCTTCATTTGGGCCCGTGTACCTGCCAAGTTTCATGGAAATCGGAGGGGGACACAGGGTCAGCTCCTCACTTCAATTTGTTCTCATCTTGACATTTGAGGGGGTTTGCCCCATAAAACCGTTTTTTAGCTGAAACATAAAACACGTATTTCTTCCTTTGGGCCCCACTATACGCCTGCCAAATTTCATGGAAATCGGAGGGGGACACTTAGATAACCTCCCTTGTTAGTCTTACACTTTGTAATTATATAACTGCATATATTATAATGTTTTATTTTAATTTGTAAAACTGTAACTGTAGAACAATTGTATAATTTTTGTATAACATTTCTATCTTGTTATATGTGTTAAAGGTTTCATCCTGGAATGGAAAGTCTCACATTTATGTGTGTTTTCATTTCCAATACATTCGAATGAATACATATTCGTTTCAATGGCATTTACAAAATCACCTCTGACATTTTATGTTAAACAAGCAAGATTATTTTTCTGCACGAATGTGTTAGCCGATGCGCAGCAAAGTATTTTAGGAACAACACTTGAAAAAAATTCTTGTAGGACTAACTAATAAAAAATTTCTTTGTAATCGACGATGATAATACCTTTTAAGATGTGGTAATATTATAATGGGATTGACATACGAAACTCTCTGATCCGGATCCAGATCCGAAACATTCGGACCCGGATCCGGAATTTTCGGACCCGGATCCGGAATTTTCGGACCCGGATCCGGAACTTTCGGATCCGGATCCAGATCCGAAATTTTCAGATCAGGAACTCTCTTATCCGGATCCAGATCCGGAACTTTCGGATCCGGATCCAGATCCGTTACTTTTGGATCCGGATCCGGATCCGAATGGATCCGGATTTTTCGGATCCGGATCCGTTTGGCCATCCCTAATCTTGACGATAAACATTGTACCGTTTATCTATGAACTCTCCATCATATGCACCTACATTTAACCAAGTTTCCGTTAGTATGATTACATCATAATTTTCGAGTGATATACTAGAGTATAGTTTGTGTAATTTTGTATTTAACCCTCTAACATTCTGGTAGTAGACAGATAGTTCATTACATTTTTTCCGAATCCATTTATTGTTTCATGCAAGCATTCAATAGTAATCGTGCATTGTTGAAGCTTATTACGGTAGCCATGAAACGACATCCAAAACTAGCGAGTTCACAGAACACAGAGGATCTCATTTCTACTTTATTTAAGGTAACCATACTTATGTACTTAGTTACTGATGTAGAAGCTTTAATTCCAGGGAAATAGCTGGTCTCCAAGAACGACAGGGATAAAATGGGAAGGCTGGAATCTACAGGATAGTACTTAACATCGTGTTTTTATTTTTGATGAAAGTTGATATTTCTATCGACACTCGTAATAACTTAGATTTCCTTGCACTAAAAATTGTTTTTAAGAGTGAAATAACTTTAGAGTTAACGTGTTTTCCTGTTCATATATTAGCTCGATTTTTAACGTCTATTCAGAATTAGGTGTAATAAGTGTCGACGCTCGACATGTAGGATATATAGGCCACATACGAAGTGTTAATGGTAAACATAACATATCTCAAAAGCAGTCAAACCGTTTAGACAACAGGCACTGAGGAAGCCAAGCAGCTTTAGGCTGGATGACGCCTAGTCAACGCACAGAGTCCCATTTTTTAATGGTTTTTATACAGGATAATATATGTGCGTCAACAGAACATTCCAGGTTAAAGAATAGTTAATTAATTTACTCGCAATTTTCATTCTTGACAGGGAGCTGTGCAGTGCAGATAGAAAGGAAACCCACGCAGTAGTAGAATATAAGTGCATTTTGCATCCAGAATTTGCCTGAAGTTATTTGGAAAATACATTTCTTGGCCTGACAACACATCACTCCATATGGTATTACCGTTTAGTTGACGGTGATTTCACGATAGCCTAGAGGTTACGGACAGGATTTCCCATAGTCCCCTTGTCTCATATGCAAGTAAAACTGTAGGACCTTTCCCGAAAAGCATATGTCAGTGAAAGTGGACAAACTTTCACGGCATATACTTTCGCCCTCTTCAATCGCCGTCTGTCCAGGAGCTATGGGGCTCTTGCCAGTGCAAACGGGATGGGAGAGGAGCACTCCCCCGTTCAGGCGAGATGGGGGACTCGACCACTTGACCCTTCCTGCTTGGATCGGAGGCCTTGTCGGAAGTTCCACCATCGAGAGGCTCCCCGTGCCCCGTGGTGTGATAGTACGCGAAGGTGCTCCGAACTGGTATGAGTCCATCGGCTCGGGAATCCTCCCCAATCGGGAAGGTTTTGCATTTTACTCAGCATCCACTCTTGTTATGCTGACGAAATTGCCGCAGTTTCATTGCAGTCAGTTTGCTCTCTAAAATTAAAATTCAGAACGTGCATTTGATATTATTAGTGAAACATAAAGGCTAAACGTTTCAAACAGTTTTCATTCTTTCTTAACTGTTAATGGAAAAAAATGCTTTCAATGTTGCAGTCGACTTCGCTGAGGTTGTACCTTCTCACTTCACGCAAATACTGGTATGTAATGTAAGTGCACGCACAATTCTTCCTTTTGGGTCTACGAGGCAAACCAAGTGTTATTCCAAGTACTTTCTGTAGTACATATGACCTAGAGCAATATATTTTAGTCTTTGCAGACTCAAAACGAATAATTGATTCATGTTATATACAAGATCCGTTGCTGTGAAAAGAAAGCATGGATCTTGTACTACAATGATGCAATCGACTGTTGTGAGTCGGTTGCAGTTGGTTCTCCGGCGCAGGGCTGTAAGGTACAATCGGCCTTGCGTCCCTCTTCCAACTGAAAAAAAGAGGCCCTCACAGATGGTAGAGACTTTGACGCAGTTGTGAGGCTTTCCACCAGCATCTACCTGTACCAAAAGTATAGATGTCATTACAGGGTGTTAGCAGTTTTTCACTTGAAGCAAATCAACAACCGTCCAGCAGACGTGTAAGAGCTAAAGCCTCTCAAGAGTGGACAAGGATGAAGGTGCCTGACGTAGTAGTCCAGGGGCATTTGTAATCCCGTGGGTTTTTGAATGAAGGGAATATATGACTACCGGTAATACGTTGCTAGTGTGGTACAAAATAACGTACTACCAGGTGTTTTGCCCGCAATTGTGGCAGAAGGCCTGTGTGAAGTCATAAATCCAAGATGGCTACCGCTTCATGCACTAACTAAGAAAATCCATCCTAACTCCTTTAATAGTGGTTTTGGAATTTTTTTTATAGATACGTGTTTTGTTTAGAATTGAAAAAGGAAGAACAACATTGATTCTTACAGTTATTTTCATATCTCGCACTGTTATTGAGATATATCTAGTGAAACTATTTCGTGCCCTTTTCTGCAAAGATTCTATGTATATTTTACATTTTACTTGACATTCTGGCATATAAAGGGGGGAAATTACTGCCTGCGATATTTTGTTGATGCCTACTATTGTGGCGTATTGTCTGTGTGACATCATACATCCAAGATGGCTGCCTCTGCAGACATTAACAAACAAAGCCGACCATATCTCCTTAACTCCTTCAGGAGTCATTTTGACCGTTTGTAAGATTGTTGGGTTTTTACACGAAGGGAAGACATGTGTATAGAGGATGCTATCATTTGGAGGCATGCAATCATGTATTACTACAGGTGTTTTTTTTCTGGATAATAATCAGAGACCATGCATGACTTCCCAAATCCAAGATGGCCGCCTTGGAGGTTCTGCACATGAAATACTGTCCATAACATGATTTAGAGTTCGTTTATCAGATATTTACAGAGGCACTTTCTGTTAATACGTAAATAACAAGTGAAAAATATTAATTATTATTATTATAATTATAATTACTATTATTATAAATATTACAGTAACGGAGTAATAACATCGTCTGTGAATTCCGCATTGTCTTTTGAAATTTAAGCAGCTCACCTGTCATAAAGATTGAGAGTGGTTGTAATCATTTGGGAAATATCATGTCATCAATATAGTCACTTTATTCAAATTCCCCGTCACTCTGATCTGAGTCTCTGTCCTGTAAGTCATTGTTTTCACACTTATCTTAATCTGCACTGCAAAGACACAGTTCAGTATCTCGCAGGGACTGATCCCGGCATATGCATGAACATTTCCTCTTTCCGCAACCACATGTCAGGTGCAATCTTCTCTGAAGCTCTAGGTAGTGTGAATATGACAAGAATGATCTTTTTGTCATCCTCATTTTCTTCGTTCTCCATTGAACAGCCTATTTTGCTGGGTAGATTTGGATGTTTCTTTTCTGCTTATTTCACTCCAATACTTGGAAGTAACTCCTCCTGGTGAAAGGTGCGAGGGTCACTTTGGCGGCAGCGTTCACACTATCTATCAATGGTATCCCAGTTTGTGTTTGTACTTGCAACGAAGGCAAAAAAGTGGTTGTTGAACGCATTTGATGGCGCAGAAGATGATGTGCTTGAATATCTTGCAAATCTTGGTTCTCCTGGATTCGATGAACAAGGTGACAGAATGAAAGAATGAATTGATTTATTTTACTTCTCGTTTCTGCTACTTTTGGCTAATTTCAAAGATGAGAATGACTTATAAGATGAAATAGATGAAAGGACAGTCACAAACACAAATGGGCAGCACACAACTCAAGTCCCATGGGTCCAGACGCCAGAGCATTGATTGATTGATTGAGCTGGTGTTTTATTTAAGTCCACTTTATGTACAGTAAGGCTAATTGTGACTGGATCTACAGTTTAAAGTGGAATCCGAACCACTATGCGCCACCACCGGGTATCGAACCCGGGACCCCTTGATGACAAGGCGACGACTCTGCCAGTTCGCCATCGAGGAGGCCTCACAATTAACTGAACAGCGACGAGAGGATAACGGTGTATAAAAAGTGAAAATGAAGGGCAGGGAATAAAGCGTAAGTGGCACTATCTCGGCAGTCGCCTGAATAGGCTCAACAAGACAACGAGAACTCTTTAGGCTGTCGTGAGATGTGAAGCAGTAACCACCCAAATATAAATATAAGTATATCCTTTACCGAGAAAAATGAAAAACTTAATACAACTGATAGCGAGTGGTTGAAGCTGCAATCAAGGGTTCCCGGGACCGATTCCACATTAAACTGTAATTCCAAACACGGTTAAAAATATATGCTAACTAACTTACTAACTAACTAACTAACTAACTAACTCTATTTTATTTACACATACACTGAGGAATTTACGTAGGGTCTTCGCCGATAGCACGTTGATCTTGTAAATATAGGGTCCAAGATTTGATTTCTTATGGGATCACGTTTCAAGTTGTCCTTGTCGCACTTTGAATTGTTAATAAGGTGGACGTAAACTTCCGCTGGATTCGGTCAAAAATAATATGAAATACTGAGACAATACATCTGCAAGTGTGAAAAAGCAGCATTAAGCTTCTTACTAATTTTCTGGAAGTGCCGTTGAATTCATGGCAGAAATAGACGTTATTTACTTTCGTTCACATTAAGACGATCCGATTTTATGATGTTATTTATCTAAATTTAATTTTCCTTTGATTTGTTCCACACTTATACGTCAACCATAAAACTTTACGTTATTTTACAGAATGAAATATTCGACGTTTGTTTCGTATGCTCAGAATATATTATAAAAACTTGGAGCTTAACTCATGGGGGAGGGAGCAGAATATTTTCTTTTTTGTAACTCATAGAAATATCATCCAGGACTATTTTGATAAATAGGTGTTACATTTGCAAAATCATAAAATTACTGACTACTTTAGGCCTCGGGTTTCAGGAGGTTAACAAAAGTACCATTATCTCGTGAATCTCCATAAACCTAAAACAATTGGGAGCAAGTGTCTCCTTTGCCCCTGCTAAGTTACGCCTATGGTTACTACGCATAAATGCGTCGCTGAAAACCCATAACAGTTTGAAGAATCAAGGATTCCTTCATGGTAGGCCGCAACAATGATGAATAAATTGAAACGGGACGGTGTAGGGTACAGGTATCTGGATAACTTAGTGGTAGCAACTGTCGTCTTTGACTGTCTCTAAGTCATCGAGCAACTTGGCAACAATATTAAACGTACCATGGCATTGTTACATTCAAAAAGGCATATGTGAAAAAATATAAATTCTATTCACATTTTTACATCACATAAATTGGTATTGAATTTAATTGATAGTATTTATGTGCAGAGAATGTTCTGAGAAGTTTCAAATTCGAAAGCTCCCTTAAACACACCAGTACCTTCAACAAAACGATTTTTTCAGAATTTGTCTAATTACTTTTGGGACAGAACTTGCATAGTATATAGGCTGTGTCCTAGAGAGCAGTAAGTTTACAGTCAAGAGACAAAGAGCAAAATAGGTATTAACGTTGATCTTCCCTCGTTTTTTAGTCTGTGGTTTTACTCCATACACATCGCAGTAATTAAGTACCAAAAGAAGTTTATTCACTTCAACTGAATCTTAATCTTTTCTCGCTATCGAGGTTGAATCAAGGAGTAATAAGTGGGAAAAATAACTAAACAACATATATTTACCCGTGATAGGGCCTCTCTAACTTTACACTTTTAACGGACGCCTTTTTAGCTCATGACTTCCTTCTGACACTAACACTAACATTAACGCACACGACACACAATATAACCTATCCTAACAAAACATTACCAAACCAATTACACACTTATGGGTCAATCCATATGAAGTCATACAACATGGTTGCTTGACCATTTTTTTTTAAAAAAAAAAATTGTGTGGTGTGAGCCTCATATGTTCGCAGTTCAGAACCACTGTTATTTTATTTTTACTATCACCGATTTCAAGATGGCCGGCATTTTTTATCATGGCGCGCGTCATTTTCTCCATTCATAAGCATCAGCGGCAACCTTTTTATCTCAGCTCTGGTAAGTCCTACGACAATGAGACAAAATCTGTGATGTTAAGCACATTATAGGCTACAATTATATTTCTGTGTAATTTTCTAAATTTTATTCCTTCATAATAATTTTTAAGGTCAAAATTACATTTTGGAACATTTTTTTTGGACGGGAAGGCAGTTTGTTTGACACTTGAATTTTTTTGTGCAAGTACCTGTGTACCAATAGAGTATGTCAAACTTATTTGAAGCTTGAGAATTTAATATTTTTTTCTACAGGGTCATAAACATGTACTTTTTGTTAAAAAATTCCAAGTTCAGGGTTATATATCTCTCGTGGGCAGTTGTTTAAAAATCTGAAATTTGTACACAATACAGTACTCCATTATAAGTAACTTCAGTAAAGATTTTGAGTTTGAGATTCAATTGGTTTAAGCATAGGCTAGGCGTAGCTAGAACTTTACATTTGGGTGTGCACAAAGAAAAAAATGAGGTCTTGTACCTTTTTAATAGCATATTTTGCAATACAATCACATGGCTCTTTAACTGCACTGATGTTTGTAAAGGAATATAAATTCACTAAATGACAGTGTTGAAAATTTCTGAATATATGTAGTAGAAAAAATCAAATTGCATAGAAATTACACACACACAAAATGTTCATAAATGTTACAAAAAATACATCAAAATACACATCATCTATAACAAGAGATGTCTGTCAAAATGTACAATGTTCTTAAACTCATCAATAACTTCATTTACATCAATAGACTAAGCTTTTTCCTGTTCCACAAATAGCAAGAACAGAGCTTCCAATCTATCCTGCTTCTGAGTTGCTCTTAATTTAGTTTTAACTTGGGTAAGCTTGGAGAAAGCTCTCTCACACGTGCAGCTTGTGACAGGTATAGAAGAAAAGCGCTGTAGTACAGAGTAGAATGCAGTAAATATATTATTTCTCTCTTCTTTCTCCAACCACTCAAACCACTCCTGTAGCGTAACAGAAGAACTTCCCTTAGGTACAGATGATTTTCCTTTCAGAAGTCTTACTTCTGCTGCCAACTCGTCGCCTGACAATTTGAATGTTCTAGGTAAGACGACTATTTCTTCATCCTTTACATTCAAGTCAACCAGATTCTCCTCTTCCTTTGTTTCGTACAAATACTGCGAGCTGACTGATTCATCAAGAGTCTTTGCAATTTCGCGCCTCTTCACTGGAGGAATTGAAATCTCCAGACTATCACAGACCTTAATAGCTTCGTTGAAGAGTTCCATGAATTGAGATGGATTGCACAGCATTGCGAAGCAATCTGACATTAGATACAGCCGAAAGTAGATTTACATCTGGACTTTGGAGTAACTTGCTAACTAACCTTCACGATCATTTGTAGGACTGGATGCAGCATTATGAGACAAAGGACGAACTGAAACGATCTGACTTGTTGTTTTAGTCCATTCCCTTTAGCTCTCACATCACCCTGATGACTGTTTTGAGTAATTTCTTCCAAAGCCAAAATAATTGCAGAGTAGTTCCTTTTCACTGCAGAAACAGCTTCAGCACGGCACGCCCATCTTGTTGTTGACAAAGACTTCAGTGCTCTTAAACTTAGACCAATTTCCTGGAATACACTTTCAAAAACTGCATGCCTTGACGAACTACCTTCAACGAAAGAGTGAAGGAATTGAATTGTTCCGAAAAAATCTGAAACTAGTCTATTTTCGGGTCGCGAGTTACGTGAGTCCACAAGTACAAGATTCAAACAATGAGCATAGCAGTGAACATACATTATTGAACTGTTCTTTTATTTGCACTTCATTTGCACCGCAGATAGTGTCCCAGACATTGTTGAGGCTCCATCGAAGCAAACTGAAAGTACATTTTGCCAATCAACACCAAACTCGGACACTTCTAGTGCTAACGTATTATAAATTGTCTGTGCATCTACAGAAGATAACTTACGAAGAGCCACTAAATGCTCAACAGTTAACTGTTTAATGACATTAAAAAAACGAAAAACTATAGACATCTGTTCATGATGACCACAATCACTCATTTCATCGGCGATAATGCACACGTTTGTACCAAGTAATGACATTTTCAACTTCCTTATAAGAACATTTTTCAAACTGCGGATTAGATCATTCTGAATTTGTGGACTTAAGTAAGTGCAATTTTTTGGCCCGTTCACTAAGTGTTCTTTCAAAATGGGGTCATATTTGGAAATTAAATCAACTACATCTAGAAATAACCCCCTGTCATATGCTTCTTTATTCTCTGTATGACCTCTCAATGGGCGGCCTCCTTTTGTAAGACAAAGAATTATGTTTATTAGCCTCTCCATGGTTTGTCGATTTTGCAGTCTTCTTTGTTCTTCCTTTGAAAGAAAGCCTTCTTACACTCATCTAATTGAACGTCAATTGGTTTATTTTTATTGTAATTTGACCAGGAACTTAAGCTTTGCTGGTGTCCTTTAGATTTTTCAAGACTTCGAAAACATTCGTTTGCTCTATGCCAGTTTTTAAAACCTCGTATAATGAATGCTTGATCAAGGTGCCCTCTCACTGATGCATTGTTTGAAGGAAAAACTCTGCAGTAAAAACAAAATGCAGAGTCAACAGCTATACTATATTCCAACCATTAGTAACTGTGAAACCAGCTAGATTGAAAAGCCCTTTCTTTCCCACCTATTCTACTTCTAGGGAAAACCACCAGGTTTGGTTGATACAGTCCTAATTTCACCCTTACATCACATTCTGTTCTGTTATGTGATATTGCATTCACAGGGTCACAAGGATCTACTGATATGTCAATAGGCTTACCTGGTGTTTGTTCAGCGTCAGGAGCATCGAAACAGGATGGTTTGCTATTTAACAAGTTCACCGATACCACTACAACTTGCACTACCACAGGCACTATCAGTTGAACTTTCAACTGTCTGGTTTCGATCAGGACCACCTGGTGTTTGTTCAGCGTCAGGGGCATCGAAACAGGATGGTTTGTTATTTACAAGTTCACCGACACTACTACAACTGGCATCATCACAGGCGTTTGAACTTTCAACTGTCTGTTTTCGATCTAGACCACCTTCGATTCTTTTCAGTCTTACGACAAAACGATCCATCTTCTTTTAGAGCATTTACACGAACGAAATATCACGTCCACAATCGGCAATTTTCATCAAATAATGGCTCTTTCGATCATTCCGAGAGACGAATTTGCAACAGAATCCGAAAAAGCAAGTACAACGATAGTTACAACGAAGTAAACTAGTCGGTTCAGGAAAGAGATTTAAATACCAGCCACCAGCGACATTGATAAATAAACTTCTAACAATATAGTTGCATTGTCAAAATGTTTACTGATAAGCTTTCTGCTCCACAGAAAGCATACAATAATTAGTTGATTGTGAAAATGGAGGGGAAGCCAATTGTTGGCAGCAAATATGTTACTGTGACATTGTTGTTATTGTTATACATATTGTTTCCCCTGTATTATATCAGTTTTTAATTTCGAGCGTTCAGTAAAGAAAAATAACCTGTTTCCACATTTCCACAAATATAGGTTAGTTTTAGACCAATACTGAGGAAGGGAGTGGGATGTGGGGATAAACTCAGAGAGTTTAATATTTCGAATAATCTCTACTTTTAATAATTTTGTCATGGAAAAAGAAAGATGCCGCTTTTTTTTCTCTCTTATTGAAATATCTGTCTTTAATTATCTTTGACAAAGCAGCCCATTAGAGTGTGCATAGGCACACCCTAGCACACCTGGCACACCCCGTAGCTACGCTACAAAACTCGTGAAAAATTCAATATTTTGCATTAAATATGGTATGCCTAATTTAATTTCTTATTAGCATTTTGTACTAAAATTCTGCAAACTGTAATTTGGAATGTCAATGAACAACATTACAATCCTGAAATGGCTCTGCAATAAAGTATATATACACGAGGGCGTGCTGAAAAGAAAAGCCTCCTATGTTTTTATTTTCTTTGTCACCTTGTAGACGCATTTTGAATTATGAGCAACCATACATTGCACTTATAAGACTTTCCCGCTTCTCCATTGAAGGTTTCAAACTTCTATCGCCAGGAGGTGCTGAACTATAGGGAGGAAAATGGCAGCATGTAGCCATGCAATTATCGGTGGAGCGCCTGAAGTAGCGTGCAGTGATCGAGTTTCTAAACGCAGAAAATGTGCTACAAATTGACATTCATCTGAGACTGAGGGCATTTTGTGGGGATGAATGCGTAGACATCAGTACTCTGCGATCTTGCCATCTTGCCCTCCATCTTCAAGTCGGTGATAGTAAAAATAAAATAACAGTGGTTCTGAACTGTCAACATATGAGGCTCACACCACACAAAGATAAACTTTTTTAAAAATGGTCAAACAACCATGTTGTATGACATCATATGGATTGACCCTTATGTGATTTTGTATCTGTATTCATAAATATTATTAATGTCGAACACTAACACACGTTTTCCTTCTACTATTATTAACGTTTATTTTAATCTTACTTATCTCCTCGTAGAATGATGTGAAACCAACGTTGTTCAGGAAAACCGAACAAATTTGGTTCTTCATGCCAATGTCACAGTGAATTACTGTAAACAAAAAAATAAGGAAAATAAAGGATGAATCAAAGAGGGAATCCGTAAAAGAAAAATCGCGGAACTCAAGCCCTGAGTTAATTTTGAGGTACCAGGGCATAAGAAAATACCTCCGAAAGTATGGTGTTCCCGTCTTTTTCCTTCTGATAATTCTAAACCTCTCAAAATACTCGGTCATCTGTAAAAGTAAAGGTTGAGCAATGGTCCGCAACCTTCTTGTCCTCGCAGAATACCAAAAATTATCCAGTACTGAAGACGGCACATCATACGTAAAATGTATTTGTCTAAAAAAAATACATTACGGCACTTTGATATAAATTAGAAGTTTAGGAATGAGTTACAATATAATCAGTTAAAAATACTACTACTACCAGTGGCGTAGCATGAGCATTTCGGATGGGAACGCCAAGTTCGAAGGAAGGGTAGGCCTTTTTTTTTTTTTTGCTTAAGAGTTTACTTATGGAATTAGCCGACATATGTATTGTCCATTTAAAATCACAATCTCATTATGCTTATTACATTAAGTCAGCCGGGTTCCGATAAAACATGATCCATGCTGGTTTTATCTAGAAAATAAGATGCCTCAGTGTGCAATAAATGCTTGGAGCACTGGTGTTTTATACCATTTTTAATTAGATTGCTCAAGTCAGAAACACCGTACACCATTCGGAGTATTTTGCTCCGCAGGTATAACATATGTGTAGCAAAACAGTATTTTATAATCAAGGAAACCTTTCGGCATGACGCAAGTAATTAAAACAAACTACCTGAATCACAAGCGCCTCTAGAACAACAGTAGACTTCATTGTTGTGGATGATACAACTATTGATTGATTTGGTTTATTTTACTTCGCTTTCTACCACTTTTGGATAATCGCAAATATGAATATGAGTGATGATATTGATGAAGAGACACTCACGAAGAACACAAACATGCGTAGGCCGGGATTCGAACCGGAAACCTCTGGCGTCTTAGCGCGCTGTGCAAAACACTCTGACACGAAGGTGGGTGGATGATCCAACAATCGTACACTCTACTGACGTAGCAGTGCCTATTAGTAGTAATTCAGAGTTTCGGACCACTGTTTATTGCATCTTGAGAATGCTGATAAACATTTTAAAATAATTTTGTCAAGAGATCATACGATGTTAAGAGTTTTGAAACGAATGCTAAACATTTCCACTGGCACAATATTAGGCAGTTAGATACTAACGAAAAATATTGTTTTAAATAAATAGTTTTGTGGGTTAGGTGGTAGAGCAGCCACAGGCTGAACTTCTACCACGAGGACTTTATCAACTAGTTTGACAAAAACTTTTTTGATCTTTTAGTTTTTAATGCACTTCACTGTTTTTGCGATAAATTACACAATGCAGTGGTCGTTAAAGATACGTCAGTCAATATTGCGTATTGTAGCATCACCCAGCACGAGCAGAGGCACGAGCGCGAAAAACCGGGTAGGAATTCTACTTCTGTCGTCTGCATCGGAAGTACAGCGCCTTGAATCGGAAGGCAGGAAAGGTCACATGGCCCCTAGAACCAATCAGGTGCTCCGTACGCCCGCGTAAGGCGAGAGCATTTCGCCCATGCTGTAGAGATCTAAGCCACAAGCTTTCCCTCCTTCTCTCTGCCTACAGGCAGGCATGGTCCTAAACGCCAAACCTAGCCGGCGTCCGGCAAGCAAAGACATTAGAGAAATGCTACAAGGAGAGCTGTTAGTGGAGCGTTGTAGACGGATCGCGAAAAATAGCTTTTATAATGCCATAATGCTCAAACATGTATATAATTAGTCACGTTTTACTTTATATTTACAGCATTTACTCATTTTTAAAATTTTAAATCAGGGAACGCCGGGCGTATGGGCGTATTAGGACGCTACGCTACTGACTACTACTACTACTACTACTAAATAATAATAATAATAATAATAATAATAATCCAATTCACTGCACTCATAGGTACTTTTGGTATTATTATTATTATTATTGAAACGATTCATGCAGCTGATCGTATATGAATCCGAAACGCCTGTAAAGATTATGTATGTGTAAAAACAAACTGACCCTACCAATCAAGGGGCGTCTTATTTGAGTTATGACAATGACAGAGCGAAAAATACAAGCATAAGAAAACAAATTTGTAAAGTAAAAAGTAAAGTGCTTCCCTGTGCATTGCACCATGCCATGAAGGAGTAAAGTGGGTGTGGAGTTTGGACCCTACACTTTCTTGATCACGGTCGAAGGTGGGGGTGAAGTGATCAGCACCACGTCCATGGCCGTCTTCTTTCGCCAAAAGTTTTCTCCAGGAGCCCACTTTATACGACGCTGGGTGGGCGCCGGAACCGCTTGAACAGGTGGAAAATATACCGGTTCTCCCCCGCTGGGATCGAACCCGGGTCCCTCGCATGGTAGTCAGATCAAATAATTTACATTCAATTTGTTACTACAGACAAAAGTTCGCAGCACACCCGTGACCTTGTGGAGGCACACCGGTTGCAAAACATAGATTTAGATAGATGGCAATGGCGCCAAATAACAAGAATTAAAAGTATTTCAGAAATCGAATTACAGAAAGCTGTGGGGTAAAAAGTGAACTTCAGCCAGACACCGTCTCAACCTCTCCTGACGAGCGCCGATACACCTTCAATATCTTGGCCTTTGACCGGTAGGCGATTCTCCGGAACCAACAAGATCTAGTGTATGCGCTCCCCTCTCATCGCACCACCACTCGAAGCTTCTCCACTTACTCCACTTCCCCCCGGGTACCAACAATATAAACGGCCGGCCATGGACTCTGGAGGAGCTACGAAAGAGGCAAGAGGAGACGACGCTGGACTGCAATGTGGCAACGCCGAGCAACCAGGACGGGAGATCGACATCAAGGGGACAGTTTACCTCACAGCAGGAGGGTCAAAGAAGGAGTGCCTCGCAAAGAGACCCTCGCCTCAGGGAACGAAGACAGGATGACGGTGAAAGGATCCCACCCGCCACCCGCAGGGGGCGCGGAGGGTTGCACATATGATGGCCATCGCCGGACGTAGAAGAAGAGGAGGAGGGGGCGTCTAATTTTGGAAACTTGCAGGCGGCAGGAGAGAGTGACCAAACCGACAGAGAAGGTAAGAGGGTCAATGTCTCTAAAGAGGGGGGAAGTTTGTGCAGGAACAGTTTATTCGGGCCTCAAGGGGAGGGTCCCAAGGAAATTTACCCGAACGATGATCCCAGGCTACGGGTGGTAGTATGGAATGTAGAAGGGCTAGCAAAAAGATTTTGTGACGAGAATTTTAGGGAGTATGTGGAGCAATTTGATATACGGTGTTACGTAGAAACGTGGGGAAGCTCTAATAGCATGCCAGAGTCATGGGGGGAGGGGTTCTCAAAAATCACGCGTAGAAGGGCCAGCAGAGGGCGGTACCCGGGGGGCTTGGCAATCATTTTCAAACAAAAATGGAAAAAGTTTATAAAACAGATATGTATAGATAAGGAGGGAATCCTGGGGATCCACTTTGCAGCGGGGTCCCTGAACTTAATCGTGCTGGCAGTTTACAGACAACCCCCAAGCTCCAAGTTCTATTCAGAGCAACATTTTGACAATTTAGGGGCAACTATTCAACAACTGACGGAGGAACATCCTGGGGCCAATTTCTTGGTGACTGGTGACCTAAACGCCAGAATTGGGGAAGAGGAGGTATCCTGGGACGACTATGGGGGGCAAGATAGTGACCAAACGACTCATGACGGCATGTACTTAGGACAACCTAGACAAAGCAGGGATAAAATAGTAAACGCGGGAGGGAGGCAGCTCCTAGAACTATGCGGGTTACATAAGCTCCAAATATTAAATGGGAAATTTTTCACAGACTGTCCGGGGCACTTCACATACGTGGGGGCGGGGGGTAGTAGTACTATTGATTATGCTATTGGCTCCCTCGAACTGTTACAAAGAATCAAGGGTTTTCACGTCCAGGCGCAAACGCAATCGCATCATATGCCACTTGAAATCGACGTTCAGTGGGATACTCATAGTAACGTAGACACTCCCAAACTCGCGTTGGAGCCCGAGAAAATATTACGCAAATACGTGTGGACTAAAGAGGGGGAGGAACAATACAAGATAATTATGACCGATGACGTAACAAAAATGTTGCAAGAGCGTTTTAAAACAGCCATCGAGGGAAATAATATACAGGAAGCAGTGGGATTAGGATATCATATTCTCGAAAGGGCCGGAAGTCATATGATAAAGGGAGAGGGGAAAGGGGGCAAACATGTTAAGGGGGGGTGGTACAACGAGAGATGCAAAATAATGAAGAAAAGGTTGGACCGAGCTTTGAAACTCTACAGAAACACAAATAGCGAAGAGGGCAGAAATAACTACCTCATGGTCAGAAGAGCGTATAACAACACTTTAGAGCAAGAAAAAGAAAAATGGCAAGTTGAAAAATTCGAAGAAATTAGAAAGGCAATCTCGGAGAGGAATATTTCGGCATTATGGGGAGCTCTACGCACATTGAGGGGTCAGAAAAACAACTGGGTGCATATTGAGCCACATATTTGGGAATCTCACTGTCGTTCTTTACTTGGAGGGGAGGGGGAGACATCTCGAACAGAAATTGCACGGGAACGTTACTTCCTAGGGGACTACATACCGATACTTGATGAGGATATACGAGTGGATGAGCTAAGAATGGCGATTGGGAAATTGAAAAAAGGGAAAGCGGCTGGATTGGATAATATCGGAACGGACTTCTTTAAAGCAATTGGGGAAGACACTAATATGTTAGAAAATATCCGTAGACTACTAGCTAAGATTTTCAAAGAGGGACATTTCCCGAAGGACTGGGCCACATCAATAATTTGCCCTATATATAAAGGCAAGGGGGATAGGAGCGACGCGGGCAATTTTAGGGGTATCTCTTTACTTCCAATATGGAGCAAAATATATACGCATATTTTAAACCGTAGAATACAAAAGTGGTCAGAAATATTTGATAAAATTTCCCCTTTACAAGCAGGATTCAGGAAAGGGCATAGTACCCTAGATAATATATTCATATTGCACACATTAGTACTTGAGCGAATTAAAGAGAAACGAAAAAAGTTGTACGCGTGCTTCATTGATTACGAGAAGGCGTTTGACAAAGTCCACAGGGGTATTTTGTGGGGGAAACTGCAAGAAAAAAGAATGTCGGCGCGCATGATAAGGGCGCTACAAGCTATTTATGAAAACGTACAATTTTGTGTGAGATGCGATGGCCACAGAGTATCATCATTACAACCCTCGCATTCCGGGTTAAAACAAGGATGTATACTGTCGCCAATTTTATTCTCTCTCTTCATTGATTGGGTGGCGAACGAAGTATCATGGGAGCAGGGCGCAACCCCATCTATAGGGGAGCAAGAGATACCTGTACTCTTGTATGCGGACGATATAGTCATCATGTCGGAGACAATAGAGGGGCTACAAAGGGGATTAAATAGCATATACGAGGGGTGCCAAAAATACAAAATGACAGTTAACATTAAAAAAAACTAAAATCATGGCTTTCAAAAATGGGTATACTTTCAGCAAACAAGAAAAATGGAATTACGGGGGGGAAGTAATTGAGCCTGTCAAGCGTTTCACGTACTTAGGAGTAACATTATCTATGACTGGAAGTTGGACGCAACATATACAGACACGAAAAAGCAAAGCAAAGCTCGCAATAGACCAAGTAATACGTACCATAAGTAAAGTACCGCAAATGCCGTTCTCAGTGATTCAGGGTTTGTACAAGTCAATAATAACAGGAACTTTGAACTATGGGGTTGAACTGTGGGGGGCAAGAGGAGGGAGCACAGTCGCAAGCATTCAAACAGAATACTACAAAAAAGTGTTGTGTGTAAGTAGAAGTACTGCCAATTGTGGGATACTTAAAGAATTAGGTCTAAGCAAAGAGACAGTACAAGCTAGGATGAGAACTTTAAAGTATTGGCTTCAGCTAGCAAGGGAGGGTAACACGGCACTTAAGGGTCAATGTCTGATAATGCAAGTAAGAGAAGAAAATACACGGAACTGGGCGAGGGATATAAAAAACATGTTGAACTCTATTGGGATGGGATGGGTTTGGGAAGCAGGAGGGAGGGTAGATACAACAGTTGAAAATCAAATTAGAGGGAGACTTATGGACATAGACAGACAAGAAATACTAGCCGACTGTCAGACGAAGACTTCACTAAGAGATCATTTGAAATCAAGGGATTGGGGGAAAGCAAGATACATAAACTTGGTAGGCAAAAAAGAAAGGGGAGGGATAGCATGGTTCAGACTGGGGGGTTGGAAACAAGTAAAAATTAAGAATGAAGCAGGGGAAACTATATGCTCCTTGTGCGGGGAGGGAGAGACGGGCGAGCATCTGCTCTCTGCCTGCCCCTCTACGCGTGATTTACGAGACAAGTGGGTTGAGAACGTAACAGAGAGGGAAATAATGGAAGTGGTAGAAGACAGAAGAGGAATCATAAGTGAGATAGTGCAACGAGTGGGAAGATATTTGTGGGAAGTGAGGGAGCGACGAGGAAAGGCGTTAGCGGACAGCGATAAAAACGAAGAAACCGCACAAAGTGAACCGAGCGTGTAATACGTGTACTGTGGGTCGAGCAGTGTGCAATGTATATGTGTTTTGTTTTGTTTTGTTCTGTTTTGTTTTTCACATTATTCAACAAAGAAATTCAAATCCAAGTAAGTCTCCAGACAGGAGGCCGAATGAACCGGACACACAACTTTATTTGCATGTGCAATATTTCGATTGTTAAAATATACTAATTATGTTTAATTTTTTCTTTTGTATCTGATCAACTGCTAAGAGTTATTTGTATACTAACGTAAAGAAGGTACAATATTAATACATGACTTTGAGGGAAGAGAAAGTGTGTGTAATGTAAAATTAATGTAGTGCGTACAGCGTACAGCTCGCACAAGGAAAATGTAAATAAATACAATACAATACACAATACAACAAGGACGATAAAACCAGAGCGTGTGGGTGTGTAACGCGGACGCGATTTTTCTGCCACCTGGTGTGGAAAATAGTAAGCTCATCCCACACGTTGCATTGAAATTAGCCACCCTGTGGGGACACGTGAAAAACAAATTTGCCAAAGTAAGGATCCTATGCATCAGGTTCTTGCATGTATTTCCTTTTAGGTAATTCCGTTATCATTCCTCAAAAATTCAAGGACAGTGATTCAAGGCTTCTAAATTTTCGTAACGATTTCCTTGTGGGGACCGGATTTTGGTTCCCACAAGTTGGTGTGGTCCCCTCAAGGTGGATTCACAACTGACGAGCGTCCCCATTAGGTAGCATCTGCAAAAGGCCCCATCTTGTTCGCTAGTACACATTTTGACTCGCTTCGCACCGAAGCGTCTAGTTAGTTGCAAGGTGCAACACCGAGTCGTCCAATTCGTTGATTTGGAGTCAAGTAGTGTATTTGGTGTCTGCACCGTCTGCACTACCTTCCGGGCCGGTGTATGTGTGGTGTATGGTAACGTGGTGCGTGCTAACTAATGAAATGAACGTTTAAAGCAGCAGGCAGGCATTTGTTGAATCTTCTGAACTTGAACACCGCTTTCCGTCTAGTTGATTGAACGTAATTTCCTTGCACCACTCTGACACTGGATACACGTGCAATGCACCTAGTGTCACAAAATGCAGCCAACTAGACGGGGCTAAAGAGATTACAAAATAGTTCCAATGTTTTTACTAAGTGTTAGTTATTTAATTCTTGCTTTCTATTAATAATGATCAATAAGATTTCATACTTGTGATAACCGTCGCTGCGCTTAAACTTGCAGAACAATTATCAATGCAAATAAAATTGCGTAATTAACGATAACCGTTATATTTAAAATAAATACAATACAGGCGCAGAAAATCTCACAACTTCCATCACCATTTTTTTTAGTACTTATTATTTCTCGTTGCTATGGTTACATCAATTTCATTTCTTGTATTTTATACAGCGTGATAAGATGATTATAACAATATCTATAAAACAAACATGCATAAGTTAAAAACAACATCAATAACATAAATATTAACTTTGAACATGACAGTTTGAGAATATGACAGTCTCAATCTCTCCCCTTCTCCTGAGAAAAAAAAAATGAACATAACATTTTTTTTTACATAATATATAAGATTTTAGTCCTGCTTTTAATATACACTCGTCAGGATAATGAGAAAGTTTACTTGACATAATGAACCAATTCACAAATTTACAATACTCTTTTTACTAAAGTTCTGAAAATGTCATCTTAGTGTTCGAATTTACAGCTACTTATGCATCACTTCATGACAATTACATTAGTTTAAGCAATTCTTCTTTTTTTTCATCAGAACAATTAAATTTCTTGATATTTGACAAGTTCTGCCTTGTTGTTATCTTATTTCCGTCCATAGACATCAAAATTGTATAATTGTTTTTCACAGCATCAACTATATAGGGTCCAAGCCATAATTCCATAAACTTATGAATTTTCTTGTTAATTGCACTACTATGTTCATGATTTTTCACTAAAACAATATCACCTGGGACTATCTTCAATTTATTTGCATCACACTCAATAGGTTTGGACTTATATCTTTCCTTAATACGTGCTTTGGCGATAAAATACTTATGTTTCCAGGGCACAAACTTTAAATCATCTGGCCAGTTAATTTGATTGATAATTGAATCCTTTAATTCGTGATGAAGGAAAAAGTTCACTAGGTGTGAAACTTGTTATTTCCGAAACGGAATTATTAAGAAGTCCTGTTACATGATTCAAATATTTTACCCAGTCCTGATGATTTTGCGAAGTATATAATCGTAACAATCGTATTAACTCTTTGTTGTACCTTTCCACAGGATTTGCGAAAGGCGAATAAACTGACGTGGTGATATGTTTTATGTTACAGTCATTCATATATAACTTCCACTCTTGTGATTTAAATTGGGAACCGTTATCTGATAATATTACCTTACATGCTGGATAGTGGTAAAAATACTGGAGCTTGAATTTGTTAATTATTTCACGTGACGTTGCCTTCCTTAACGGATAAGCCATTAAAAATTTGGACATCGTGTCAACTATTGTTAATATGTAACTATATCCTTGTGATTTGGGTAACGGTCCAACAAGATCTATTGATAACATATCATGTGGAGTAGTAGAATATACATGCAATTCATCCTTACTAATTTTTGTGTGTGCTTGTTTAGTTTTTGCGCATGTTAGACAGTCGTTCAAATACTGCTTGATACTAACTTTCATTTTAGGCCAATAATATAAACTTCTGCACTTATTAAATAGTTTATAGTATCCAAAATGACCTTGTAAGTCATGTAATTTATGAAGAATTTTGGGTACAACAATAATAGGTACTACAAGTTTCCACTTGTCTTCTTTCAAATGTTTCAGGAATAATATATTATCTTGAATCGAATATTGCCTTTTTATATTCTTCGACAAATTCCCATTTTGTAACTTTTGTACAATGGCACTGCAATAAGAATCCGAATTTTGGCTTTCTTGCCAAAATGTTACACTATCTTCGTCAAGAAAATCAAGACTTATGTTATTTACATATAGTTCCGATAGAGTTGGAAAACCTGTACTTAAATCAGGATATCTGCTTAAAGCATCTGCAGCTTCATTAGATTTTCCCGGCACGTGATATACATTATAATCAAACATTTGTAATTTCAAACTCCAACGATTTAATCGTGGATTCAAAGTTTTAGTAGATTCTAGCCAAGATAAAGATTGGTGATCGGTAAACAATTTCACCTTAGTTCCAGCTATGTAAATGTAGAATTTTTCGAAAGCAAATAATATCGCTAAGCATTCAATCTCGTGAGTATTGTATGATAACTCATTGCCTTTAAGAGATCTGCTAACGTATTGAATTATACGTGGTCCTTCTTCAGAATTTTCAGTTGAGTCTTGCCATAGAACAGCTCCTATTCCTTTCTTCGAACCGTCTGTGTTGACATTGAAAGGCTTCGTGAAATCTGGTTGATACAAAGCCTTTGGAGATATCAGTGACTTGCGGAGGTTTTCAAAAACTGAAGCATGAACATCATTCCATTGCCATTTTGATTCCTTTTTCAACAGATCATACAAAGGCTGTGCCATTTCAGCAAATCCTTCAATAAACTTTCGCCTCCAATTAGCTAATCCTAAGAACCTTCTCAAGGAGCGTTTGTTTGTTGGAATTGGAAAATTAATAATTGCTGAATTCTTTGCAGGATCAACCATAATTTTATCACCAGACACTATGTGTCCAAGGAAGCAGATTTCTTTGTAAGCAAACTTGCATTTGGAAAATTTAATAGACATATTGACACCCTTTATCTTTTGTAAAACTAGTTCTAAATGTTGCATATGTTGAGACCAATCTTTGCTGAAAATTAGAATATCATCCAAATAACAAACAACAAAATTTCTGCAATCGGTGGAGAATATTTTATTCATCCTGTCCTGGAACACTGAGACTGCTGAACGAATCCCAAACGGAAGATAGCGGAAAATATATTGTCTGCCTCTATAAGAAAAAGCTGTGTAAGGATATGAATCTTCAGTCAACGGTATTTGAAAATAACCGCATGATAAATCAATTGAAGAAAAGTAAACACATCCTAGGAACCTCTGTAACATTTCGTTAATTGCTTCTACTCTCACTTGTGGAGAGATAACATGTTGATTAAGTTTCCTAAAATCGATCACAGGTCTCCAAAGACCTCCTTGCTTTGGCACTATATGTAGAGGGTTAAGATATGGTGAAGAATCTTGGTAAATAATTCCCCATTTCTCCCACTTGGAAAGCTCTTCTTCTAAAGGTAGTCTCCTTGATATTGGTATGGGATAAGGTGTGCTTGTAATAGGTGTTACAGTATCTAATTGAATCTTGTAAGGTTCAACAATTGCTTTTCTTGGTTTATCTGAAAATTGTACGTGATAATACGACAGAAGTTTGAATAAATCAGCTTTCTGCAAATTGTCTAAATTATCATTTCTAAAAACAGACTCATAAATGGACTTCTTAGCTGGCATATATTCTACATCATCATTCAAAGTTGACACATCACGTAACAATCTACATGAATAACTTTCATTATCATTTAATGTATCTTCGGAACAAAAGTTAGACTTTGTACAATACTTCAAATCTTCTGTAGAAGAACATTGCCGAGTTAAAACAGAGGAAATTTCCTTTCCTTTATCATTTAGCAAACTTACATTCCCTTCTTTAAAATCAATTACAGCTTTATATTTCCTCAAAAATGGAACTCCTAAAATGACATCGGCATTCAACTCTTTAAGAACAAAAAATTCCATAGAAAAGTATTCGTTCTTTATCTGCAGATTAATAATTTTACTGCCAACAACTTTACACTTCTTGGATCCAGCGAAACCGGTGAGTTTTACATCTTCCACGTTATCCAGTTTAATGTTGCCAATCAAAAACGATAGTTTACACCAAACGTCAAAATTTAGAACATTTGCCTGACTTCCAGAATCTATAATACAAACTACAGGTATTTGACAAATAATTCCATGAATAACTGGAACTTCAGTTAATGGAACCGGAATATCATAATCACTAACAGTCCATTCAGGTTCTTCTTCAAACCATTCCAATAAAAAATTCACTTGTAGTGGTTCCGATATTAAGTCTTTACCATCACGTACATTCATAATTTCCTGTGTTTGAAATGAATTTCGTTTGTTCAAATTTGGCCTCTCTGAAAGAAAGCAGAGTGAACGAGGCACTTCCATCCGCTCCTTTAATTTAAATTTGTTGTTGATTGGTAAGAAGTTCCAATACCAGATTGTCGTGTAAAGGTCCTTGATACATTTCCAGAAGGAGAATTTGATATTCCAGAAGTTGTAGATGCATCTTGTGGTTGTAATGAAGTCACATTAACAGGTTGACTGTAAGTAGGAGCGAGAGAAGGCTCACTTGTATACTGCGCTTGCCTATTGTAGAAAATCCTTCCATTCTGACTACTGTTAGGTAACTGAGAAGATATAGCATCCTGATTATAATTCCTATTTGTAATGTCACCGGAAATACCAGAGTATGCATTATTTCTTTGGAATCTGAAATTATTTCTGTTATTATATGTAAATCCTGAATAGCCACGATTATTTCTACGTCCTCTAAAACTACCATTGCTACCTCTAAACTGTCCATATCTTGAATTAGCATTGCCAAATTCATTAGTAAAAGGTACTTGAGCATCCATCGCCGAAGTCTGAGTAGAAGATGAGCAAGTGTTTTTGGTGTGTTTAACATTAATTTGCTTGACACTAAATTTTGATTTCATACTGTCAGGATTCTTGTTGGGTTTAACCTTACTACTATTATCGGTTTCTTCCGGTAGGAAAATAAGTCCTCTTCTACTAGTTCGGACAACATCTAATTTCCTTAACATAGTTGTTAACTGGTCCATAGAACGTATCTCATGACAAGTTATGTTATTAGCTATATTATTTGGTAACTGGCTAATAACTAATTGAATAACATCCAATTCGTTTGGGTTCTCAACTAAATTGCAATAATTGGAATATGTTTTCAACGCAAAGCTTTCTAAATCACCATGTACTGTAGGATCATACTTCCTGTTCCTTAATACTGATAACTGAGACTGTAGTATTTCCGGACTTGCAAATTGTTTCATGAATTCCCTTTGAAAATGATCATATGAAGAAAACATACGTTTGTGAGTTCTATACCAGTACGCAGCTCTGTTGGTGAAACACTGCTGAATACTCTGTAGCCTTTTGTTAATTGGAATGCCCATAAGATCAAGCATAGAATTAAGATGTTCTAGATATTCTCGAGCTGATTGGTCTTCTATTTTTCCAGAAAATTTGGGTAAATGAGACAGTTCATTTATCTTTACATATCTGTTTCCTCTATCCCCAACAGTAATTACAGGTAAAGACGTTGGAGAAATACAACGATCAAACTGACTTTGTGGATTATCACAGTAATTGTTATTTGTATTTGACTCATTAACACCAATTTCAGCATTTGGACAACTTGTGCCAGTCATTAAATTTGCATTACGCCTTTCACCTTGAAACCATGGTCTGCAAGCTTCATTCTGCAAGGAAGAAATATGACGAAACCCACACGTTTCACCAGGGACATTACTATGATGAACGGCAGGGAGGTTAGGTTCTTGCGTGTATGTAAACATTTGATTTATGTAACTATTTTCACCATCAGCAGAACAACATTGTTGAACATTGGAACGTTTATCACTATTTGTAACGGTAGAATTCAATCTAGAAGTTGTCTGCATATTGTTAATCGCATAATTACTTGTATCCTTAAACTGTACACTATTAGGTGACATATTATTTCGATAATGTTCCTCATTCCAGGTTGGAATAAATCTTTTGTTTCGCTTCCAGCGAACACGATTTCGAACATGCGGTTCATCGAACGTTGTTTTCACATGGGTTGTTAAAGATTCATCAGATGAATAAGTAGATGAATTAGTCACCCCCGAGTCAACTGCATTTCTAGCCCTTTCACGTGATGTCTTAGTTTGAGAACTATTTTGTGCAAGGGGAGGTTTCAAATTTCCTTTTGTGTTGCGTTGAAAATTTGCATAATTAGTTTGCAAAACATCAATACGAGATTCTATATGTTGAAACCTATTATTACAATCAATAAGATACGTTCCAAAATGTACATTTTCCTTACCAGCAACTTCCAACGATGATAATCTATTATTAATATCAGTTATTTTGGATGAACATACTGTAATAGATTTATCGTATTCACTAATCAAATCTTTATTTATTAAAATTTGTTGTCCTTGAACGTCTTGTTCTGTTCGGATTTGAGAAATATTGCTATTTAAAATACTTCCCAAATGTTCATTTTTCTTGACACATTCAGAAGCTATTGAATCAAGTTGTGTTTTAACATCGGAAGTCAAGTTGTCTAATCTTTGATTAACAGTATTAATTTCTTGATGAACCGATTCAAATTTTGAAGTTAGGTTACTATAAATATCCAATTCCAATTGTTCAAACTGAGACTTAATATTCTCATTAAACTCTGCAAATTCTTGATTAGATTGCTGTAACTGTAATTTCATATCTTGGTTAGCAAGATCCATTCGGGTTTTTAGTTCTTCGTTAGACTGTTCTAACTGCAATTTCATTTCAGCATTAGACTGTTCTAACTGTGATTTCAAAGAATTTTCTAACTGAGATTTCATTTCAGCATTAGACTGTTCTAACTGTGATTTCATAGAATTTTCTAACTGAGATTTCATTTCAGCATTAGACTGTTCTAACTGCGATTTCATTTCAGCATTAGACTGTTCTAACTGCGATTTCATTTCAGCATTAGACTGTTCTAACTGCGATTTCATTTCAGCATTAGACTGTTCTAGTTTCGTCTTGAGGTCTTCATTAGAAGCGACCATAAGCAATTGAATACTCTTAACAGTACTTAACAAATCACCAAAATTCGGGTTAAGAGTTTCTAGATAAGCTGGCAAACTAAAAGGATCATAATCTGGTTTGCAACCTTTACAATAATAATTTTCTAGTGTAGTCGAATAAATTGTCCAGTGAGTGACTGTAAGTTTGAGACAAGATATATGATGCCATGACGAGCACTGTGTACACTGAACATACCTCAAATCATTGTCAGGATCATTACAACAAGATAATTTGTCGGGTTTTGTAGAACAAACATCATGTTCTGTAGTATTTGCATTACTGGAAGCGACTACGGGATTACCAGCATCAAAGTAAGTAGTCATTGTATTAGCCTGAATGTTTGTTTCTTTACGCGACGATTTAGATTTACTTTGTTTTAACTTATCAGCCATTGTGATCTTTACACATATGACGATTCACTTAAGAAGTTACGTTATACAAGCACAATGAAGATTGTGACATAAGTCTTAATTCAGCATATGACAAAAATTCTGTTCCATTACAACAGACATTCTTACCACTATCAGAAGATTGCACACTTTTTGAACAATCCTGGCTTCTGGGTCGCCACTCTTGATAACCGTCGCTGCGCTTAAACTTGCAGAACAATTATCAATGCAAATAAAATTGCGTAATTAACGATAACCGTTATATTTAAAATAAATACAATACAGGCGCAGAAAATCTCACAACTTCCATCACCATTTTTTTTAGTACTTATTATTTCTCGTTGCTATGGTTACATCAATTTCATTTCTTGTATTTTATACAGCGTGATAAGATGATTATAACAATATCTATAAAACAAACATGCATAAGTTAAAAACAACATCAATAACATAAATATTAACTTTGAACATGACAGTTTGAGAATATGACAGTCTCACTTGTAGTATTGCATTCGTGTTTTATCTTTATTCTGTATATGGTGCTATAAGGACCGTACCCAAGATATTTTAATCAAATCAAATCGACTTCAACACACATTCCATTTCTTCAGGATGTGATGACGTGGGATTACCTATTCCCCAAGGAGAATGCCCGTGATGATTTTCGTAATAGATAAAAGCATGAATAATATTTGCCCCAGATAGCCCCCCCACCCCCTTCAAGTGGGCTGACAAAACACCGCCTATAAGTCATGGTATTTTTAGTCCATTATATTAAATACATAAAAAAATAAAAAAACTTTAAATAATATGGCCAACCCCTTATCTCAAAAAACCTTACATAACAATGCTCGTGCAAACAATATAATAATTCCGTTGTAACAGTTTGTTCATCATTGTTATAATTCCTATAGTTATGATTTGAACTTGCCTCTTAGAGCATTTATTTAGTTTTTTCGAGGATCAACTTTGGGAAGATGATTGCTATTAACTCTGGTATCTGAAGACAAGGAAAAGTGAAGGTGAGTCACGTCTTTGCACTTATTGCCAACCAGTGGCGTGCCCAGGATTTTCGAAAGGAAGGGCTACGTGTTCTTTTTTCTAGTAGTCAACCTCTTTTTGTCATCTTTTCCGCCTTTTTTCTTAATACTGGGCCAAAGAGGGGTTATGATTCTCAGCCCCCCTCTTGGGCACGTCACTGTTGCAACGTTATCTTCTTGCGTGAATATAGTCTAGAATGTAACACACGCGTTATTAACATTGTATTATAATTATGCATCTTCGTTTGTAAACTGTAGTTTGAAGCCTTAAAGTGTCAATACAAGAATATCACATCTCATTTGACTAATGACAGAAATACGACGTTATAAACCAAATCAACTTGTGACAAATGTTAATTGTTGATACTAGCTTGATTTTGGTTTATTTTACTTCGACTTTCTACCACTTTCGGCTAATCAAGAAGATTAGTAATGATAAGATGAAATTAATAAAGGACAATCGCAAACACAATAAATAAATAAATAACCAATCGCATAAAGACACATGGGCAGGACACAAGCTCAACAGAGGATGGATTATACTAGTTGTGGGTCCAGATCCTTCTTAGACTGCAACAATACAGTCGAGGGTGTGTTGTACCGCGTGGAACAGAGGCGGTTGAGTACCATGAGAAGTTGCTCCTTACATCCCTTACATTAACTGGTCATACCACATTTCACGTTGAGGTTGCACTACAGTTATTACACATTTGATTCCTACTAAGGCTAACAATACTACTTATAAAACTCGTGAACAGAAAATGTTTTATGATTTTTTTTTCGAATTGTAAAAGCGTCGCACGTCATCCTAGCATCATAATACCGGGTGTCCCAGTCTTTCCCTGATTACAAACTTTATTCATATCCGCTATATGCAAGGTAGAGATGTGAAAGTGGTGCCAAAATGGAAAACTAACCAAGTTCGAATCCCGCCCTGGACAAGTGCGTTCTTTGTGACTGCCCCTTCCTCAATTTCATATCATCGCTCATCATCATCTTCGTGAAAAGTTACAGAAAAACGAAGTAAACTAAAGCAAATCGATCTAATAAAGCATGCCCCATATTCTCTTTAAAAATAACCCTTTGTACGTATGACGTTACGGTTACTGAAGCACGTGGTGCCAGGGTTGTCTCTAGCCACGCATTCTGTTCGTGTGTGTGTGTTAGTTATTGTAACCCCCTTCGCCTTCATGGCGTGGTGCTAAGCACAGGGGAACACTTTACTTTACTTTTTTTTTTCAAATTCAAGTTCTACTCGTAAGTTCCCTTTTTTTAAATTTCGAGCTGGCTTTTGAAAATTTCCATTGCTTTTTTTTTAAAAAAAATGAGAGTATGTTTTTTAAAAAAATGTGTTATGTGTATCATTAAATCAGAACAATAAACATGGCATTTTATTCTTTCGCACTGTTGCTAGCCGAATTTTTAATAATCTGCAGTGATATGTAGAGTCGGCCATATATTGGAATGTATTGCATAGTTATTTCATGTTTAGAAGGCCACTCCGGCGCAAGAATCAATTACTATTAATCCAGTCTTGTATGAATTCATAAATTAAATGTTCTAAGATCACATTTCAAAACGTGTAGCTTTATCTTGATTGGATTAATCGCTTTCATAGCAAGTATTTGCAAATATACATACATATATACCTGTGCATAAAATGCTGGCTCGTGAGGAAAAGGGGTTGCTTGAATTATTTCTCTACCCCTGATTATAATCAGGTAATCTCGACCAGTAATTTTTCCAGTCTTCCCTCTGTTTCTGCACGATCCTGAGGGCCACCCAGCCTCGTATCAATGGATACCTGGGGCCTGGGAGCAACCCTCGGGGGTAAAGGTGGCCCTGCGTGCGTGATGCTGATCACATCATCCCAACTATGGCCGAGATCAAGAATATGTGGATCTCTATAACTTTATATGCCTTCATGGCATGTCTGCACACGTACCTGATTGTAATCGAGTAACTCCACTTATTTGCACACCAGCAAACCGAGGAAATTTTTGCTAACTACAAATAGAGGACGTCCTAAGATCGCACTGATGACTTAGTAACACTTTATAAACAAGCTGCTAGAAAAAATATTATATTTATCGTACTTTATTTTAGATAACTACACTCAAAACCAGAAGCATTATCTATAATTCAAACCTCGAGTAAACTTCAAATGCCCTTGAACCCAGATACAGAAAATAAGTCAATTCACACAACCACTTACTTGAGACAAACAAGCACGTATTTAGGGAAGGGGGTCCGCCCCCCTCCCCGGAAGACTTACCATCTACTAAAAGTAAATAATGAAAATATACTTGTTTATCAATTGTTGTGTAATCAATTATTAATTTCCTGTGAACGTATTGGAAGGCAAGAATTATATTGAGATCGTAAGGCTTTGTAGGACAGCAAGAACGTATTTAGGGGATCCGGACCCCCCCAACCCCACCCGAAGGATTTACCAGTTACTAAAATGAAATAATGAAATAAATACATTTTTCAATAAATATTCAATTCTTTATCTATTTGACATTAATTTCATTGCCAGGGCACTTGTTTTTATGTAAATTATTTCGATCTTAACTACAGGTAAGCTACGTAATGAATATGCGCTGTTGTATCCTGTACCGTCATGTAACTCTCTCATTAATTTTGACTTTATAGCTAATATATAATTTTGGACTGCAATTTCAAGGTAATACTTATATGTATTAAGATTCAAAAGAATACCTTTTAATTATGACTTCGAAGGTCATTAACTTAAAATTAACTTAAGACCTTAAAAATATATATAAATTGGTTGGACTAAAATAATTCTCGAGATTGATAAGAAAATTGTAATTATTGATAAGATTTGTTCTTATAAATATAGTGTTATATATTGTAATATATTTCTAGATATGTGCCTGGAGACAAAGTAATTATCTGTATAATGTACTAATCGTATGCGCCTGCATTTCAGTATGGTAAGCTCAGAGGTTATAGTTGCAAAATGCTGATTTTTTACTTTACATTTTTCTATATCCACTGTCTGTTATCTGGAAGGAATCAACTTGTAGACCTTCTAGTTTCTTCCTTTTTTGAAATAGGAACACTTAGCAACATCTCGTGGCAATTTGACAAAACATCTTGTGTTGAATTCAGCAGATCAGGTTCAGCGGGGAAGCCTACATTTTAGGTGTGTTATCCTTGTGGGGAAAATAAAAACGCTTGGGGCACGGCCGGAATGAGGAGACAGGGGAGATGAGAAGGTTACATAAGTTAGAATACAAAATTTGTATTCATGTCCAGATATTATTAGAATAATTAAATCAGGAAACAAAAGTTCCTAAAAAATTGGGAAGTTCCCGGATCTTTTGGATGCAGATATAAGGGACAACACTATTTTCCAAGGCAATGTTGATCTTCTACCAACAGTTTCGTTTTTCAAAAGACTTCTCCACGTTGAAATGAAGCTTACACTAATTATAAACATTGAAATATTTCGATTACAACAGTAAAATAAATTATAATAATTACTACTGTTAAAATTGTTATACACTAATAATATAACCTAACTAAGTAAATTTTAATCGAAATTTATCATTATTGTTGTTGTTTATTATTATTATCTAGCCCTGCGACGCCAAGGGTCCCGGGTTCGAATCCCGCTCGGACTTGGTTGTTTGTGAATGTCCATTCATCAATTTCATCATTTCAAAACTCATCCCCATCTTCGCAAATTAGCCAAGAGGCACAACACGCGAAGTAAAATAAACTAAATCAATCAATGAATCAATGATCTAGCTATTCGATCCACAAGCTAACTGAATATATCCAGAACAACTATTTTCCATACTATACGGAAATGCACAGTTATTGTGTTTTGTTATTAACGTTGCAAAGTGTCGTTCAAGAAAGGACTTTAGAAGTTAGAAAAAAATACTTATCTAAAATTATAATTTTTCGAATTCTGAAAACTGTGGAACCATTTATTCTTTGGATTAAATGGTAGAATATGAAAATTTATCCTGGTTCCTGTATTTTTCACTCTTTTTTCGATCTAATGCATATTTTACATTGATTACTCAGTTCGAATACAAAACCAAGTGAACCACAAACTTTCTGCATTTTTGCAACTTGAAATGAACGATGGCAATTTACTGCCTAAATCCACTGATTTTTCCGTATCGGGTCTGTCTGAAAACGATGCTAGATACCTGAGAACAATTGTTTGTTCCCTATCTCGCGTTGAGACCAAAAGCCATACAAATATTGTCGCCTTTTCCGAAGACGCTGCCTTTACACCATTGAATTCAATGTTTTTCTTTTCAAAACCGGAAGTGCAGTCCCCGCCAGCGCCAAGGAAGCACAGAAATGTAAACATCCGGTGAATAGAGCCCATAGGCGTAGATTAGGATTAGATTATATTGCTTAATTCATGCGACAATTATGAAAAATTTGGTACAAATTCTTTACGAATACAAGAGGCACCGAAGGCTACAAGAAGTATTTGTATGTGTGAAACTAGCACCGTACCTTGAAGAGGAACAAGGCCTAATGCTTCATGGAATGGAGCAACCTACAACAAAACTATTTGAAATGTAATTTTAGCGTTTTAGATTCGGAAAGCAAGTTATACCGAAATTCGACATTTACAGTTGCGCAAGTTTGAACTGGCCGCCTTTATT